>NC_059113.1:47829102-48109102 GCF_020740685.1 Jaculus jaculus | reverse complement strand
GAAATCAAATGGTTTTATGAGGAAGAACCCAGCCTCACAAAAACAATCCAGATTTTAAAAAATATGAGGTGTGGGCCTGGGGAAATCACTCAGAGGTTAAAGCCACTTGTTCAGCAAACCTGTTAACCAGAATTTGTATCCCTAGCAGATGCAAAGCCCCAAGCACATCTGTAATCCCAATGCAAGTATGGCAATGAGAGGAGCAATGAGGAGAATCACAAATCTTGTGGGTCGACTAGTCTGCTTTTCCAGGAGCAAACGAGAGGAATCCTGTCTCAAGTAAGGTGGAAGATGAGGATCAACTCTCACTCCCCCCCCCCTCTCATGCACACACATATAATAACAATAATTTTAAGATTAAAAATGAGGTGTCACCATTTTCAAGCACACAGGGTAATTAGGATGTAGTAATAAGTTGTAGTAGTCATTTAAATAGGAAAGACAATCATTATTGGCTTGCACGATGTCACGCATGAGCGCCTAGGCATGGACAGTGCACCCTCCTCACATGCTTGGTGTGGATTCTGAGCCGGGATGGTGCCCTCCGTGTCTACAAGACCACAAAGAACCTACCTATGTGTCCACTGCTCTGTTTTAACGTCCCTTTTAATCCAGTGATGGTTCCCTCACCTAGACTACTTCAAATAATGAGAAATTATTCTAAGAGTTGTCCTTCTGAAAATACTTTAGGATGTATAACTCAGAGAACAAGACTAAAACATAGAGCATATTACTATAGCTACTGATAGAAACACTGAATATCTTAATATAATTTAATAGCCAACTAGTGTTGCAGTGATCCTTATTGTCTCATAAGTGTCATTTCAAGAGTTGATTTCTTCACTACAGGCTATTGTCCACAAGAACTAGATATTAAGACCCTATTGCTGATGACACCATATGCTTGGGCTGCTGGATACTGAGAAATCAAGCTGGAGGTGAGCATAAGGTCCCTCCCTGTTGACTAGCTGTCATGATGCTGAAAAGGGCAATGTAGCCTGTTGGGGGAGAAAAGACATCAACAGTCTTAACTAGCAGTGGACCGTGCAAATTTCACACCTGGCCAGTTGGGTCAAATGTGTCAACTGGTGCAATGGTGGCTTCTGTGTTATGGGGAAAAATAGCTGCTACCTGAGTCAATTTGAGGCCCACTCCAAGGGAGGAAATTCATGCCTGGTACTGAAAACCTTTATCAAAAGCCCATGTCTGGGAAGGTCATAAATCCTAGGGGGAAATTTACTGCTATTGTTTGGCTAAATGGATATATTATGCCCACTGAACTACCCTCTAAATACTTACATTTATGCCCATATATTAAGGATACTCTAGTTTTTGGTTAGAGAACCTTCTCTTTTCACGTGGCATTGACCACCAGGGAGAGTCAAAACTCATCGAAGTGATAAGAAGAGACAGTGGAGTGCTCATTTTTTAGTGAGTCATCTCTATCACATCAGCCAAGGCTCAGAGTCCATTGTGGAAGAGGTGATAGAAAAAAATCTCAGATCCAAAGGAAGGGAAGAGTGCTTACAGTACTGTCTTTCAGACACTGGCCATGGCACTCACGCCCTCACAATAGCTGCTGCTACCTAAACAAGACATGCATAATTGGAGAAGGAAAAAGAACTTGTTTATTTTTTAATTTTTTTTATTTTTTTGTTTAATTTTATTTATATTATTTGAGAGTGACAGACAGAGAGAGAAAGAGGCAGATAGAGAAAGAGAATGGGCACACCAGGGCCTCCAGCCACTGCAAACAAACTCCAGAAGCGTGCGCACCCTTGTGCATCTGGCTAACGTGGGTCCTGGGGAATCGAGCCTTGAACCAGGGTCCTTAGGCTTCATAGGCAAGTGCTTAACCGCTAAGCCATCTCTCCAGCCCAAGAACTTGTTTCTTAAAGTGAGGATCATATCCCATAAGTCTAGTTTACATAGTAGAATCAGTGAATCTATCAGTAATAGGAAGAACCACAATCACACCCTTTTAATTTCATGGTTTAGTGGGAAAAAAGCAAAGGCATGTGGTCATATTTTTTTTTTTTTCAGAATTGGCAGGAAACACTAAATGTTTTTGTTCTCAGTTCTTTATACAAATAACCATAAACTGTATAGCACCACAACCTATTGTTTTTCTCCAAGAGTTGGATACAGATCTGAAAGGAGCAATTCACAGTGGGAAAATCAGTAATGTTTTGAAATTATCCTAATTCAACTCAACAGAAAGAAGTGAGTCTAGAAGTTTTCATTTTATAATTCAGCCATTTTTACAGAAAGAAGAGAATTAATGAGGAAGAGAAATTAAGGATTGACAGAGGATATATGGGAGATCTGATTCCTCACCCAGACCCGCGTTAGAAAATATAAGCACACAGCAATGAGGTTTTCACCATTGACCATTTGCTTTCTTGCCTCATGTTACAGTTTGAATGTCTCTCATAGGCACATACATCTGAACATTTGGTCCCCAGTTATTGGTGCTATTTTGGGAGGTTATGGAATCTTTAGGAGGTATAATCTTGCTGGAAAGTGGGGCTTGACACTTTAAAGCTCTGCATCACTTCCTGTCTGGTCTTTGTTTCTGGTCCTTTGAGATGTGAGGAGTGCCTGCCAGTACTTACATTGTCATAACCTCTGCCATACCTTCCCGCCATGATGGACTTCACCTTCTCAAACCATACGCCAAAATAAACCTCTCCTCCCTTGAGTGGTTTCTTGTCAGGCGTTTGTTTGCAGCAAAGAGAGCAGTAAGTACTGCTCCTCCTAAGTGGCAATTAAAATCCTGGGCTTAAAACTTTGTATATAATCAGATTTGGATGGTTTTATTGTATGTGCCTGAGGATGATCCTGAACTTCTGTTCTTCCAGCCTCCACCTTCCCGGTGCTGAGATTACATGTGTGTACTGAGGGTCAAATCCAGGGCTAATGCATGCTAGGCAAGCACTCTACCAACATCCCCAGCTCTCTGAGTTTTTAATTTTTCAACTTTGATTGTAATGTGCTAACAATGCCACAAAGGCGACTAGGATCTCATTGACACAAACACACATTGCTATAAAAAAGAGAAAGTTAGCCTGGTCTTCCCAAAATAATCAAAGATACATGGACACAGAAATCAGGTGTGGGGGAAAGAGTGGGGTTGCTTCATTATGAGTCCAAAAGAAAAAAAAAATTAACTCATGAGGACTAACCAAACATTAAAATGCTCTCCAGTTATAATAAATTAAGTAAGACAAACAGTGCTATCCTTGGGAAAATTTACAATCATTGCTCTGTGTCCACCAAAAATTGCTGCTTTTAACAAAACTAACATAAATTTATTTATGTATATGCCATTACAGTGTGATAAATTTGATCCATACAGACTAAAATAATTAGAATTCCGAACTCCTTCAAATTCATTATTTTCCAGTCTGCGACCTAGTTCTTCATAAAATGTATCACAGGTTCATGTAAACTGTAGTCATCTTACATGCTGTAGACCATTGGCATTCATCCCTCCTATCTAGCTGTGCTGGGCACCTGTAATTCTACTTCTTCCTGTACCCTGCCCTTGCCTTCCCACCTTCTGCTGATCACATCTGTCTACTCTATGTCTATGAAATCCTACTCTTTTACCAATGAATGTGCATCCTTTAATCTGAGCGTCTTTTGGGCTGTGACCTAAAGGCTAATCCACCTAGATAGTGGGCTAGACTGGACCTAGATAGTGTGCTAGCTTGGGGAAACAGCAGGGGGAGCTGTAGCCATTATTGAGGAAACTGGATCAGAAGTTGAATTCCAGCTTCGTGAAGTTCAGCTGGATGACATCTTCTGGTTCTCTCTTTGGGCTTCTGTGTGTTGCTAACTGCCTGAAAGAAACTACTTTTCTCTTATCTCCTTCAATACTTTGTTGGACAAAGATCAAAGGTTTAAGCCAGTGATTAGAACATTTTACAGTGGTTTCCTCCTGTTGCCTGAAGGCTGGATATGGCTTTCAACACTGAATTGTTGCATGTTTTTTTCCAAGTCATGGAAAAGAAATGAGAGAAAAGATCATTCTTCTAGAGCGGATGCAACCATGACTGCCTAAGGGCATCACCAGCTGTTGTCTATCAAAGAGAGGTATTGGGTTTTCTCTGGTTCCTCTTTTGGGAATCTCTAGGTAATTGTCTTCAGAAGGATAGGAGAAGGGGAGGGTGTATTTCATCTTTATGGCTACTCAAAAAAGAGATATCCTCTCTCTCTCTCTCTCTCTCTCTCTCTCTCTCTCTGTGTGTGTGTGTGTGTGTGTGTGTGTGTGTGTGTGTGTGTGCAATGAGGAATATAGGGGATGAGTTTGTCTGTGGTGTATGGTGTGGTGTTATGTACTTGTCTGTGCCCTTTTGGTGCCCCATAAGCTCCCCTGCATTGGGGAGTGCTCACCCTTGACAGCTGGAAAAGAATATCAGTTTTACTGCTCTATTGCTATTTTGCCCCTTCTTGTTTAAGCAGAGTTCCTTACTGAAATGAGAGCTTTTGTTCCCCACAAGCCTGGATGATTTCCTGGTCTCTGATCCCCTTGTGTCTGGCTACCATCATGCCCACCTTTTTCTGTGGGATCTGGGGATCTCAACTCGGCTGGTTTCAGGCCCCCTCAGGCCATCATGCTTGCACAGGAAACGCATTTAACCACTGAGATATCTCTCCATCAGGGGATGTATTTTTGATTTAATTTCTTCATCTAAATCTAACTCTAAATGAGATCAAATTATTTAGATAAATTAGCATATTGAGCTAGGTGATGGCTACTCAGATGTGTTTATATTTTGATTCCTGGTTCGTTTCTATTAATATCTGATGTATAGAATAGGCTTTCTTTCTTTCATTTCTCTAAAGGAGACAAACATGTAGAAGTAAGCTGCCTATATGTGCAAATGTGTATGTCAGTTGCAAAACATCCTAATTCCAACTACAAGTAGTTGCAGTTATAACTAAGAAATGTGACTGGACTAGAAGATCTAAGCACAGACAGCGTGCAGGTGATAGAATCTGAGAAATCTTTACGAAGAGCTGAATGTCTATTTCTTCTGTCATCTACTTTCTTCTAACATCATGTGTTAGAATTTAATAGAATGAGTAGCAAAACTTTCCATAGGCCTGTTGCTGACCATCTCTTTTACCTCTGTGAACTCAACGATTTCCAAGTGCCTTAATAGGATGATGTGAGGGCTGATGCCACCTGTGACCAGCACCTGCATGCTCCACAGCATCAAATGTGGCCAGAGGACAAAGGCAGGTTGCTGAGTTACACTCATGCACAGATGTTCCCAGAACTAAGCTCCCTGCATATGCTTGTTTCTTCCCTTGATGCACACGCTTCTATTGTTGCATCTTTCTTCACCCACTTTCACTTTTATCCAAGTATTTTCATTTAAGCCAAAGATCTGAGACTTCTTCTCTCTTGGTACCAAATGTGTATGCAAATGATTTATAAGGGCAAAGCACTAGCCTAGTGATCCATCCCAGAAGGCACTGATATTGTTATATGAGCTGTTATATGATTGTGAAACTCATGACCCAAATTGTATGCTACTTTGGTTTAGTCTGGAACATCTACCTGGATTGTGCATCGCTAAGACAATGCAACAAGCCCAAATGCCTAATAAAGTATGACACAGAGACAGAAGCAAGAGAAAACCTGACCTCAAATACAGAACCATTTCTTAGTTGAAGAGAAATGGATTGATGATATTAACACAAGGTACTTAGGAGAAAGAGAAAAATAAAATGGGGAAACAGAAATAAAGATGGCTCAAAAAACTCAAAATAAAAAGAGAGAGGTCAAAAGAGATCAAGAAGAAGGAAAGTCAATGAAACAGAGAGGGAGACCTGGAGATAGGAGAAGAAAGAACAGGGATGAACAATTTAATAGCTATGAAATTATTGATAGAATTTCAGCAAATGAGTTTCTAAAGCCAGACCATACGTGGTATGGTAGTCTGCATCAGATGTCCCTCATTATGTGCATGTTTAGAATGTTTGGCACCCAGCAGATGGCAATTTGAGAGATGAACCTTTGCTGGAGAAGGTATGTTGCTTAGGGGCGGGCTTAGAGGTGTTACAGCCAGGTTCCCACTGACAGAGTTTGGTTCATCCTCCTGCTGTGATTTTCTACCTGCTGTGGCAGAAGTGGTGTCCAGCCTTTTCTCCTCTATGACAAAGCTTCCCTTCGAGACTCTATGGCAAAACAAACCCTTACCTTTCATAAGCTACTTTTGTTCTGGTGTCTTATCCCAGAAATGTGAAGGTAACTATAATATCTGGATTATCTTATATCTTTTAAAACTTCATTTTATTTATTTGAGAGGGAGAGAGAGAGGGAGAGAGAGAGAGGGAGGGAGAGAAAGAAAGGCAGATAGAGAGGATGGGCATGCCAGGGCCTTCAGCCGCTGTAAATGAACTCTAGACGCATGCATCACCTTGTGCATTGAGCTTATGTGGGTCCTGGGGGATCAAACTTGGGTCCTTTGGCTTTGCAGGCAAAGTCAAGCCATCTTTCCAGCCACCTTATGTCATCATTTATGAATATTTTTTCACTGAAATACATATCTGCAGATAGTATGGAAGTGCTACAACAGCTTCATGTGTGTCACTGGCTTCATGAACAGCAGAGGGCTATTGAGAGTTAATTGAGGTCATTAGTGAATTTTTGATATTTATTTTGCTTCTCCATGTCTTTCATCTTTATTTTATCCTTCATCCACCCAGGATTTTTCCTGGAAAAATAACTCAAAATATTTTTTTTTTGTTTTCTGCAAGCAGTGGGAAAATAATACACTTACCTACGACCTTCATGATTGAGAACTCTTGATGGGATATAGCCATTCCCATACTCGCAGCCTACTCACCCAGCCCAGCTGTAAGAGTCCACTGTTGCTCTACTCCCACCTAGGGACCTTCCTAGCTTGCAGTCCCCTCTGCAGCCATGAAGCAGGGACTCCTTTCTGTGTTTACCATCTTCCTCTTTGCAGCCTTCCTGTTTCTAGGTAATACAGAAGGTGGCCTGAGCCTTGGAGCTCAGGGTCTCTCTACGATTGTTACTTTGGATACGTAGGTCTAGGTTGAGCTAGATTCATAATTCCTGAGAGTATATGTTGCTACTGGGGCATCTGGCTGCAAGTCTCCCAGGTGGGTTCATAGACACTTTGAATGTGCTGGCAGCATAAGCTTTCTAGGGGTAGAGAACCTCCTCTGACTGTACTTTATTATACAGAGGGACAACACATTTTAGGGAATCTCAGCAGCTGTAGTTATATTATCTCAGCCAAGTGCTTAGCTCATACTGAGGTCCAGTGATTCTTGCAGCACTCTCCTCTCTCTTTTTCTACACATGTGCACAAAGGTGCATGCATGCACACACAGGCACACACATAACACCTGCATCCATTCCAGTGCACAGTTCTATCCCTTTGCCAACCTTCACTCAGCCCTTAAAAATGCCACATCCAAGCCAGGCATGGTGGAGCGTGCCCTTAATTCCAGTACTCGGGAGGCAGAGGTGGGAGGATCACCAGGAGAATTCCAGTCAGCCTGAGCTAGAGTGAGACCCTACCTCAAAAAAACAAACAACAAAAAAAGCCATATTCTCTTGGGTTTTTGATGAGTGAAGAGCTCTTAATATCCTATCCTAAATTTCAGCAGGGTTGTGCAGAACTCTGTCCATTAACCACTCAGCCACTCAGCTTTCCAGTGACCTAAAGGACAGCTGCGCAAAGAACAAATGGGGCTCACTTTTTGCATCACTATGTAAACTGCTACTTACCACCATGCACACCTCCTTTCGTTGGTAAGTCAAGGGTCAAAGTGCATGGTAAGTTTGTTCCCTTGCAATGTGCTGAATGAATGAAACAGCTAGGTATCTATGTGGAGGGGGTAGGTAAGCAATAGTTGTTTGGCATGACATGGTGTGAAAGGTATAGGAAGTCTAGGGGGGATCTTGCGGCCTCTATTGTGACTGAGTCACTGAGGATCTCAGGAAACATGGGTGTCTTGAGGGTCCTGGAAGAGGTCTAAGACCACTTTTGTAATCTCTGACTTTATTCAAACACAGTAGCCATTAGAGATGATTCACCTCTTTCCAGGTTTGAGTCCTGTTCCCTAGGTCTTAGAGGCCATTCGCTCTGTAAGAATTGACTGAATACCTGCTAAGTGTCAGGTTCCAGATGGGGTTGTAGAAATGCTTTCTGGGGATGGAGTCAGAGGAGATTGTGCTGTCAGTATACAGAGGATAGGTGCAGGGAACTTAGGGCAGGCTCTTCAGTCAGAACTGGGCTACTGCTTGTTTCCAAGCCTCTGCCCTGGACCACCTTCAAATCTGTAAAGTCTTGAGGAGACAGTGCTTTCAGAAATATTCTTAATCCCAAAGTTACTGTTTACCATGAAACTTGGAAAACTAGATCATAAGCTCGGTGGACAAGGATAGCAAGTGGGTGTTGGCAAATTGTTGGTGAGATCCAACAATTAAGTATGCATCAACTTTAATTACTACCTTATCCTATCCTGGCTTTTGACCCTTTGGAATCCACAATAGTTTCTCCTTTTTATCCAGCTCAGGACCCCAGCCCATAGAATGGTGTCATCCCCAGTTAAGGCCTACCCACTGCAATTAACCAAATCACTATACTGACGCTCTTGCCAAGGGAAGGGAAAAAGAAAATGAAATTATCACACTGCAAATATAAACAGGCTCCTTACTAGGTATGTGTTCTTTTTTAATTTTTTATTTTTTTAATATTTTTTTAAATTTTTTATTCAATTATTATTTATTCATTTGAGAGAGACAAAGGCAGAGAGAGAGAGAGAGAGAGAGAGAGAGAGAGAGAGAGAGAGAGAGAGAGAGAGAATGGGTGCTCCAGGGCCTCCAGCCACTGCAAACGAACTCCAGACGCGTGCACCCCCTTGTGCATCTGGCTAATGTGGGTCCTGGGGAATCGAGCCTCGAACTGGGGTCTTAGGCTTCACAGGCAAGTGCTTAACCAGTAAGCCATCTCTCCAGCCCTAGGTATGTGTTCTTTTATCTGACAGTGTGTAATCTCAGAATCTCAGGGAGTATCATTCCCATGTGGTTAGTATAGAAATGAGGAGACTGAAAAGGAGCAGAGTTATACTTCTGGAGTTGTTTTCATAGCTTATAATTTGAAACTCTGAATTGTGGAAGCTCTTTCATAGCCATTCTACTGCACGCCCTTAGGGGATATGGCAAGCGTTTGATGCTTCATACTGTCTTACTACACATTAATGCTGGATATTTCTTTACACAGAACCTGAACCAAATTTCAAAGGTTTCAACTGCATGAAAACTAGTTTCATGGAAACACAAGTAGGTTACTGCTCTACAAAGAAAGTAGCCTGCTGTCTATCTGGCTACTGATAGCACTGATCCTGGAGCCAAGTCTCTGCTGACCTGCCAACTCTCCTGGGTCACAATGTCAATCCAGGTATAGGAGTGTTGGGAAAGTGGCTGCTCAAGGAAGGATGATGGAATTGCCATACATTCCAGGAAGCCTAAACATTTTATTGTTTCAAAATAAGTAATAAAAACTGTCTACATAAAATCCATCAGAAAATCATTTAGCTTCAGTGATATAACATCTTTAATGTCATATGACTTGTGCTCCAAGATGTTAATGCAATAAAATTTTCATAGGAAAGTATTCAAATAATGTATTTTATTTAACAAGTAAACTTTGAATGTAGACACTGAGAAATGTTATAAATTGGAAGCATGACTAAAATATATGAGGAGATAAATAAAGAAAACAAATAAATACATTAGCCAATAGGAATAGGTTACTATGTTAGGTACCATTCTCATTGCTGAAACAAAATACTTGACAAAAATAAATTTGAGGAAAAGATTTAATTTCACTTAGGTTTGAAGTTACAGTGCTTCATGGTGGGGAAGGCATGATAGGAGCTTGGGGCAGCTGGTCACCTTCAGTTCACATTGAGGAAGCAGAGAGTGATAAATGCTGGTGCTCAGCTATCTCTCTCCTTTTTATCCAGCTCAGGACCCCAGCCCATAGAATGGTGTCATCCCCAGTTAAGGCCTACCCACTGTAATTAACCAAATCACTATAACCCCTTACCTAGATAATGCTTTACTGTCATGCCCAGAGATTCATTTCCCTGGGGTTAACAGTCAATATAAACAGTCACAAGAATTAAGGGGTTTCTGAGGAAATCTGAGAAGGGCTTTGGAGAATGATCAGGATTTGTCAGGGTGGGAGAGAATTCCAGGCATAGGACCAGATAACACAAAAATATGGAGACATGAAGTTAGGGCTATCTAATTGAATGGGAGGAAGCTAAGCATAGCTACAAATGAGAGATTAATTCACTAGGGCAGATGAGCTTCATGTAGGAAATGGTGTGACATTGCTCAAACAACTACATGAGAATACCTTGGACAGGTAAACAGGAAGAAGTTGTACCAGGTGCTCCAAGAGGGAAATATGCTCAGTGTTATAGTTCCCTTTGTGTTTCTGGGACAAAGGGCCCAACCAAAAGTAAGTAGCTGACAGGAGGAAAGGGTTTATTTTGGCTTGCAGTCTCGAGCAGAAGCTCCATGATGGCAGGGAAGAACATGGCATGAGCAGAAGTGAACATGAGTCTTTGCCTCAGCAGGAGAAAACTATCAATAGGAGCACTGGCAAAGGGAAGCTGGCTATAACAGCACCAGCAAAACACACCTTCACCAACAAGGCTCCACCTTCCATATTGTCACCACATGGAGACCAAGCATTCAAAACACACGAGTTTATAGGGGCATCTAATTCAAACCACCACTCTCAAATTGTCATTTCTTTTTTTAAAAAAAATTATGTATTTATTTGAGACCGACAGACAGACAGAGAAAGAGGCAGGTAGAGAGAGAGAGAATGGGTGCACCAAGGCCTCCAGCCACTGAAAACGAACTCCAGATACGTGTGCCCCCTTATGCATCTGGCTAACATGGGTCCTGGGGAATGGAGTCTCAAACTGGGGTCCTTAGGCTTCAGAGGCAAGCACTTTAAACCACTAAGCCATCTCTGCAGCCTAAGATTAGCGATTTTCATATGCTCATTCAAACAACAGAATGCGGAAGGCACTGAAAGTGCATGAGACTAGCAGCAGCAGAGCAGAGAAGAGGTGACTGCAGTACTTAAGCCAATGGAACTTCTTCATGACTAACATGGAGGTAAGAAATGTGAGGAAGATGACAATCAGAGAGCGTTCTGGAGAGATGAGGACTGCTGACTAAAAAGAAGGCAGTGATATGTTACATTACTGTAGGCTACTCACACAGGACAAGGCAGGGGCACAGAGAGATTGTCTTGGGCATGTTGAAGAGGAAGGCATTCACAGATGAATTTATGTGAATCCCAGAGAGAAGAAAATGTGAACTGTAAGCAGACGTTGTTTGTCAGTAGGTGAAAGAAAAATCTATAATCAGAGACAACTTCCTATGGTCAATAAATTATGAGGCTGGGGAGATGGCTTAGCAGGTTAGAGCCCTTGCTGCACAAGCATGAGGTCTGAAAGGCCTGAGACAGCCTAAGTTCAGAGCCCAGAATCCATATAAATAGCTGTGTGTGGACATGCACCTCTGTAACACCAGTCCTGTGGGAGTGGAGACCAAAGACACTTATGGATGGCAAAAATGGAAATCTCTAGAATCTGTGAGACTCTCTCTTAGGGAAACATATGAATGACCAATACAGGAGGGAAACCTGACATTCTCCTCTGGCCTTTGCTTATGTGGAGGAGTGCATACAACTGCACATACATGTGTACACATCACATACACACACTGCACATACTATGCAGTGTACACCACACACATATAAATAAAGAAACAATAATAAATAAAACCACCTCTCTGTTCTTTGGACTTAAGGGACACCTGAGAAAGCTCAGCCCATCTATTCTCAGAGCTAGATGAATCAGAAGCCAAACCCTCAGGCAGGATCTATAAAGGCCAGGGTACTGTACGTGTAGTCCATCCCTGCTCTGCTCAAGGAGACCCTGAAACTTGCAGATGCCTTCTCAGTGAGGCCCTGTGTCTAGGGTGAGGCTAAGCAGGACTATGTTTCTGCTTTCTCGTGTGTTTTTCTGTGGAGATTTTCTCAGTTTCTCACTGTGCAGACATCTCTCAACTGGCTTCTGGCTCTTTCTAGGTCTGAATATAGATGTTCATTGGTTACATCTGCTACCTTGTTGATGTGAACCTGGTTCGTCTTGACTTCCATGGAATTGAATCTTTTTTTTTTTTTTCATGTTTATTGGACATGCTTTCTGGAAGTGCTAATAATCTCAATAGGTTATTATTTTATTTTTATTTATTTATTTGGCTCATTTTTGAAGTAGGCTCTCTCTCTGGCTCAGGCTGACCTGGAATTCACTATGTAGTCTCAGGGTGGCCTCAAACTTATGGTGAAGCTGCTACCTCTGCCTCCCGAGTGCTGGGATTAAAGGCATGCACCACCATGCCCGTCTCTATTATTTTATTTTTATCTGTGTGTATGTGCTCCTTATATACATATTCTGACTTATTCCTTCTCCTGCCCATTTCCTTCTCTCTGAAATGCTCATTGTTTTAATCTTTACTATTCTGGAAATATCTTCTCTTTCAACTATACTTTTAAAACTTACATTTTGTTCTCTACTTCACAGACATTTCATTTTAGATTACTAATTTCTCTTTGTATACTTTTACTATTTTTTGAACTTTAAAACTTATTAGAGAGAGAGGGAAAAAGAGGCAGAGAGAGGAAGACAGAGAGAGAGAGAGAGATTTGGTGTGCTAGGGCCTCTAGCTACTTCAAATTAACTGCAGATGCATGAGCCACCTTGTTCATCTGGCTTTCTGTGGTACTGGGGAATTGAACCTGCATCCTTTGTCATTGCATGCTAGTGCCTTAACTGCTAAGCCATCTCTCCAGCCCTATGTTTTGACTGTTAAATTTCATAGCTTTATTTATTTTTAAATAAAAAATTCTTAGTTTTATAAATATTATGCTTTCATTTCGCAGAGTATGCCTTGATCATGGGATCTAGTTTCCAATTTATAGACCAAGCCCTGTGCCTTCCTGTTTACATTAAGAACAAATACACAGATGGAGGTAGGAGGATCAGCAGTTCAAGAACAGCTGAAGCTTTATACCAAATTCTAGGCTAGCCTGGGCTACATGAAATCCTTTCTCAAAATAAAAACAAATGGGTCTGGGGAGATGGCTTAGCAGTTGAAGGCACTTACTTGAAAGCTTGCTTAGGCACATGAAATTCATGTACATAAGGATATGTATGTGTGTTTATATGTGTATATATGAATATGGATGTATGTATACATGTATATATAAAGTCATCTTTTGATCATTGATAAATGTTCTATGGCAGATTTAATTGCCATTGAGTCATAATGTTAATACATAAAAGAACTTACCATATGTTAAAAAGAGAAGACTTCAAAGAACATTAACTAGGGAGATTGAGCAGCCTTACTGAGATTCATAAGACGTGGGCTCCTGAATTTTTGCTCCAGGGGCCGGCCACGGTTACCCCCCTCAAAGGTAGCCAGGCAACTGGAAGTGGTGATAAGGGAAACACTCCTGGGAGCAAGTTGAACAGCTCTCTCAGTTTATTGTCAGTGAAATGGGTTTATAAGCATCTGAGGGTAGGGGAGAAGGACCCTAAGAGGATTGGACATACTAAGTTCATTTCTGATGCCTAGTTATAATATGGGGAAATTAATTCCAACACATAGGCAATGGTAGGGGAGGGTCAGGTGATCTAGGGTCTCAGGGGATTGGGTTGTATGAAGGCTGATAAGGAGTTCCCTAGGCAACTGGCCAAAGGACACAGGGCTATGGGCAGAGACTAAGTTCAGGTGTGCTGGCTTGGAAAGGGAGTGGCCTCCTGAGGGCTCAGGCCCCTCTTCTGAAGGCTCCAGCCTATGCCTGGCAGTGCCTGACAATAAGAGACAAGTAAAACCTGATTTTCCAACAATCTGAGGGAGTTTTTACATTTTTGCTTGTAGAGAAGGAAATGAGCACAAGGGCCCCTCGGGGCCAGTTCTCAGCCATCAACTCTATTAGTCACATTGGTTTTGATCTTTCTACAGATGCTGTTTATGGCAGGACCCCAAGCCCTGTAGAGCCTTTATGGATACCAGTTGTACCCTAGTGGGAAGATTGTTTAGCCAGTAAGGTGTCTTAGGTAATTAAAGAGTCAACCATGGCATGGCTGACTGCCTCGAATGAACAATGTCCTCCTTCCCACAGCACATCATTAGAAGCCTTCTAGGACTTTGTTCGTGTCCATTGCTTGAGGCTTCCCCATCATTTGGAAATATCTTTATTCCTTAGTGTCCGATGTCTGCTAGGGCAGGAGCAGGTGGGCAGGTTCAGTCAATCTTATCCTTAGTTTGGCTTTCTATAACCTAAATAATAGTCACACCCAACCTTTTCTCCATGTCCATACATGTGGCGGCCATGACAGACCTGCAGCCTGGGATGCTCTAGCCTGGAAAACTTCCATTTCTTGGGTCACATGAGATGGCATGATTGTTCCCAAAGGAACAACTTTTAAGAGTGAGAACAAAGTTGTTGTGAGGCTTAGCTGATGAACACAGGGACTGTTTATGGATGGAACACAATATCCTCCAGAACAACACAAATTCCATCAGCACCAGCTGTGAAGACAAGAGCAATAGGGACAAGGTCTGGCTTCAGAGAACCAGTATAGAGCCCCTGGATACGGAAGAGGGGTCTGATAAGTGCTCTGCTGGGTTTAAACACGTCAGTGGGTGCTGACACAGAGTGGGGTTTTAAGCCATTAAAGAAGTAGGATAGGCTTCCAGAGAATTTGCTCTGTCCTCTTCATCTTCCTGTGGACTCCCTGCTTGCCCCCCCCCCATTCCTCTCCTCCTCTGCGCACTGAGAACTTCTTCCTTGCTGTAGTCATTAGAGACATCTGGTCATGATCAACAACTTCCCCATCCAAGGCACTTGTCATGCCCAGTGATTTACTTCTATTTCACTGAAAGACAGACTAAGAGCAGAGAGTTAAAGAACCCCAAAATACTCATATCCATGCTTGTTTTACTTCTAATGAAACAAGGGGCAGACATGCCCTTCTAATTCTGAGCTGCTTGTGACAACCAGTGAGTGTGACTACATGAATGAGCAATGTGTCTTGAGACATAAGCAGCAGATCACAGATAGTGAAGACCAAGAGGGGCAAATCCATATGACTTAGGAGCTCAAGAAGCTCCCAAAGAGAACAGCGAGGTAAGGCTCAACATATTCTCTTTTTATGAATATTCTGAGTGGAAATCAAACAGGATAGAGTTCATGTGAGAATATAGGCAAATAATGGAGTTTCACACATTCTTCCCTAGCTTATCCAAGAGTCTGGTGAGAGTCTGAAAGTGTACAGGAGACTGTAATATGGAGGAAGGAAGAAACAACTGAAGAATTGAATTTGGATGGCAGAAAACAAAAACAGTCTATAGGGTGTTTCTGGGATTAAAAGAGACTGGTGTGTGTGTGTGTGTGTGTTAAGCGATCAAAATCAAATATGTGTAGAAACCTTTTATTATAAGGCATACCAAAGTGCCTCTACTGTATGGAATATCAAAGTGGCATCAATACCTTCATATTCTGTCACTTGGATTAATTAATTGTAAGTATTAAATAGACTTTGAGGAAGAATAGTTATTTTAAACTACCACTGTTGTCTGTCACTGGTAGATGTTACTTCAAGAACTAACAGATGGAGAAACCTGTATGGATTTAACACTGAAGGACACACTGACATACCTTTTGTTCTCTGAATGATGTGTAACATTGGTGATGGGGATCCAAGAAAATAAATTTGAACACAATACATTTGGAGGAAGAAAGTGTCTAGCATTCATTTTTTTTCAAAAAGATGTGCTGTAGTATTCTCATGTGCATGCATATCCATATGTGTATTAGAAGTCACAGGCTGATGTAAAGTGTCTTCCTGAATTTCTGTTCACCTTATGGTTTGAGATGGTATCTCTTGCTGAACTTGGAACAGATTTGGCTAACAAGCTATCCTGAAAGTTTTATAGATCCACCTGTCTCTGCCTCCCCAGCTCTGGGACTAAGGGTACATGACACCACCCTTCCCTTTTATGTAGGTATGGACATTGAACAAAGATCCTGATGGTTGTTTGGCAAACACTTTACCCACTGAGTATCTCCCCATCCCCCACAGTGTAGTATTTTTAAAATGAAATTTTATTAGATATCAACATATTTAGTATATAAACAGCACATCTTGGTGCCATCCTTTCCCTCCTCCATGCCCCAAACAGCTGTAGTCACTTGACCTAAGATGTGGATCTTCAACTTTGTTCCATTGGCCCATGTTTTTGTTTTTATTACAGTACTATGCTGTTTTTGGTAACTGTGGCTTTGTAATATAGCTTTAGATGGGTGTTGCAGACATCTTTAGGTTCGCTGAGATGAGCTTCCAGACCAGGCACAGCTATGGGGGAAAGGATTTATTGAAGCTTACAGATCCAGGGGAAGGTCCATAATGGCAGAAGAAGCTGGCCTGCTTTCACAGGATCAAACACAGAGAGAGAAGCACAAGTCTGAAAAGCCAAAAGACACACAGCACAGCATACTTCAGAAACTCCAGGTAGGCACACTTTACATATTTTTAAATTCAAAGCTTAAACCCACCACCACACCTTAAGATCTTTCCAGTGGCACTGTCTCCAGTCAGGTGGCCTCAGATGCAAACTACAAACTAATAAAACACTGTATATATTGGGGGTCATCTATTCAAACTACCACAATTGGGTATGGTGATACCCCCAGAGGTGCTTTTTTTTTTTTCCTGAGGGTATATTTGGATGTCAGAGGCCTTCTGCCATTCCATTCCAATTTTGAGATCACTGTTTCAATCTCTGTGAAGAGTGACACTGGTATTTTTATTAGTATTGTGTTAAATCTGTATATTGCTTTTGGTAGAATTGCCATTAACACAATATTATTTCAACCTATCCAGGGGCATCTTCTCAAGTATCCATCTTCCCATGTTCTCATCTATTTCTTTCTTGAGTGTTTTCATTATATAGGTCTTTCACATCCTTGGTTTGTGTTATTCCAAGATATTTAGTATTTTGTAACTATTGAAAATGGGAGAACCTCAATGATTTCTTAATATGTATATTTGTCCTTTGCATATAGAAAAGCTATTGATTTTTGTGCATTGATTTTGTATCCTGCCACTTTGCTGAAGGAATTTATCACCTTTATAAATTTTGAGATGGAGACTTCCAGGTCACTTATATGTGGGATCATGTCATCTGCAAATAGGTCTAACTTGACTTTTTTTCCAGTTTGAATCCCTTTGATTTCTTTCTCCTGTATTACTGCTTGGCTAGTACTTGTAGTACTATGTTGAAGAGCAATGGTGAGAGTGAGCACCCTTGTCTTGTTCTGGATCTCAGTGGGAACTCCTTGAGATTTTCCCCACTAAATATTACTTGGGCTTTAGGAGCATTATATATAGCCTTTATTGTGTTCAGACATAAACCCTCCATGCCTATTCTTTCCAGTGGGTTTTTATTTTATTGTTTTTTACTTTTATGTTTGTTTCTTTTGAGTTAGAGTCTCACTCTACCCCAGGCTGACCTGGAATTCACTATGTAGTTTCAGGGTGGCCTCGAACTCATGTTGATCCTACTATCTCTACTTTCTGAGTGCAAGGATTAAAGGCATGACCACCATGCCCAGCTTCTTTCCAGCATTTTTATCATGAAGTGGTGCTGTATTTTGTCAAAGGCCTTCTCTGCATCAATTGAGCTTATCATGTGGTTCTTATGATTCAGTTTATTTATGTGGTGTATTACGTTGACTGATTTCCATATGTTAAGCCATCCCTGCATCTCTGGGACCAAGCCTACTTGATCAAGGTGGATAACACTTTTGATGTGGTATTGAATTCAGTTTTCAAGGATTTTCTTCAGAATCTTTGTATCAAAGTTCATTAGAGATATAGGCCTATAATTTTCTTACCCTGTTGCATCTCTGTTTGGTTTTGGTATTAGGGTAATGCTAGCTTCATAAAAAGATTTGGGGAGGATTCCTGGTCTCTAATTATGTAGAACAGTTAAGAAAAAAATGGTTTTAGTTCTTCAATGAAGGTTTGATAGAATTCAGCTGAGAAGCCATCCAGTCCTAGACTTTTCTTTCTGGGGAGGTTTTTGATTATCTTTTCAATCTCCATGGATGTGATACGTTTGTTCAGGAGATTAATCTGCTCTGAGTTTAGTTTTGGTAGGTGCCATGTGTCTAGGAATTCACCTATTTCTTCCAGATTATTTAATTTTGTGGAGCAGAGGTTTTAGAAGTATGTCCTGATTATTCCTCTAATTTCATTGATACCTGTAGTGATCTCTCCTTTTTCATTTCTTATTTTGTTAATTTGAGACTTCTCTTTTTTTGCTTGAACACTTTGGCCAGAGGTTTGTCAATCTTGTTTAGTTTTTCCAAAGGAACAGCTCTTTCATTTTATCTATTTTTTAAAATTGTCTTCTTAGTTTCCAATTCATCAATTTATGGTCTAATCTTGAATATTTCTTTCCATCTGGAGCTCCTTGGGTTGGATACTTCTTGTTTTCCCAGCACCTTTAGGTAGACAGTCAGGCTATTGATTTATGATATCTGTTTCTTTGTAATGAAGTCATTTAGGGCTATGATTTTCCCATTATGACTGCCATCATTGAGTCTCGTAAGTTTTTGTGGGTTGTATTTTCATTATCATTCAAAGGAATTTTACAATTTCTTTTTTGATTTCTTCAATGACCCATTCATCATTTAAAAGTGTGTTGTTTAATCTCCAGGAGTTCATGGACTTCTTGATGTGAGTCTTGTTGTTAATTTCTAGCTTTAAAGCATAGTGATCTGGCATAATGCAGGAAGTTACTTCAGTTTTCCTGATTTTATGATGGCATGCTTTATGGCCTAATATATAGTCAATTTTGGAGAAGGTTCCATGGGCTGCTGAAAAGCATGTGTATTCTGTAGAGTTGGGGTGGAAAATTCTGTAGATATCCATCAGGTCTCGTTGATCTATGATGTTATTGAGCTCTATTATTTCCCTATTGATTTTCTGCTTAGATGATCTGTCTATTGATGATAGTGGAGTATTGAAGTCTCCAACTATGATGGTGTTGGTGTTTATTTCTGTTTTATTGTTGAATAAATTTTGTTTTATAAATTGTTGTGCCCCTGTGTTTGGGGCATAAATATTTACAATTGTGATGTGCTCATGTTGAATCATTTCCCTTGATGAGTATGAAGTGGCCTTCTTTGGCTTTTTTGATTACTTTTGGTTTGAAGTCTATTTTATCAGATATTAATATAGCAGCACCCACTTGTTTTTTATTCCCATTTGCTTGGAATATCATTTTCTAATCTTTCACCTTGAGGAGGTGTTTATCTTTGGTGGTGAGGTGGGTTTCTTAAAGACAGCAGATAGAAGGGTCCAGTTTTTTTTTTATCCATCCTGATAACCTATGTCTTTTGATGGATGAGTAAGGCCATTCATATTTAAGGTTATTACTGTGATGTTTGAATTAATCCCTGCCATGATGAGGTGTTTTATGAGGTTGGGTGTTTACTTGTGTTATGTACTGTTTTGAGCCTGGTTTATTTTGGTTATTGTGATCTTCTTGTTGGCTCATGAAATTGGTTGTTTGACTGTTCTGTGTGGAGTATTCCCTCAAGTATTCTCTGTAGGTTTGGCTTTGTGTTCATATAATTATAGAGCTAACTTTTTTCATGGGAAGTTTTTCTTTCACCATCTATTATGAGGGATACTTTTCTGAGTAAAGTAGCTTGGGTTGGAAGCTATAGTTTTCAGACTTTGAAATGTTCCATTCCAGACTCTGAGAAAT
This sequence comes from Jaculus jaculus, assembly GCF_020740685.1. Taxonomy (NCBI): domain Eukaryota; kingdom Metazoa; phylum Chordata; class Mammalia; order Rodentia; family Dipodidae; genus Jaculus; species Jaculus jaculus. The sequence goes on along the minus strand of NC_059113.1, from coordinate 48,089,166 downwards.
CTGATGTTATTCTAATGGGATTGCCTTTGTATGTTGTGAATTGCTTCTTTTGCTGCTTTTAACATGCTGTCTTTATTTTCATTGTTAAGAGTTTTAACTTTGATGTGTCTTGGAGAGTTTCTTCTTTGGTCCTGCTTGTTTGGTGTTCGGTGGACTTCTTATATCTGGATGGACCTCCCTTTTGCAAGATTTGGAAATTTTTCTTCAGTAATTTTGTTGTGTATGTTTGCTATACCTCTGGTCTGGATTTCCTCTCCTTCTGGTATACACATGATGCAGATATTTGGTTGTTTTAGAGTGTCCCACAGTTCCCTTGTATTCTATTCACCTGATTTTCTCTGAGATTTTTTTTTTTTAATCAGGGTCTCATTGGTTGTTGTGTTTTAAGAATGAATTTCTATTTGTTTCTCTATGATTTCATTGGAGGCTTCTGTTGTAGGAAAAGGCATCCTTGGTGGAGATCTTTCTTTTTTTTTTAATTTTTATTAACATTTTCCATGATTATAAAATATATCCCATGGTAATTCCCTCCCTCCCCACCTCCACACTTTCCCATTTGAAATTCCATTCTCCATCATATTACCTACCCATTACAATCATTGTAATTACATATATACAATATCAACCTATCAAGTATCCTCCTCCCTTCCTTTCTCTACCCTTTATGTCTCCTTTTTACCTTACTGGCCTCTGCTACTAAGTATTTTCATTCTCACGCAGAAGCCCAATCATCTGTAGCTAGGATCCACATATGAGAGAGAACATGTGGCACTTGGCTTTCTGGGCCTGGGTTACCTCCCTTAGTATAATACTTTCCAGGTCCATCAATTTTTCTGCAAATTTCATAGCTTCATTTTTCTTTACCACTGAGTAGAACTCCATTGTATAAATGTGCCACATCTTCATTATCCACTCATCAGTTGAGGGACATCTAGGCTGGTTCCATTTCCCAGCTATTATAAATTGAGCAGCAATAAACATGGTTGAGCACGTACTTCTAAGGAAATGAGATGAGTCCTTTGGATATATGCCGAGGAGTGCTATAGCTGGGTCATATGGTAGATCAATCTTTAGCTGTTTTAGTAACCTCCACACTGATTTCCACAATGGCTGGACCAGATTGCATTCCCACCAGCAGTGTAGAAGGGTTCCTTTCTTTCCACATCCCCGCCAACATTTATGATCATTTGTTTTCATGATGGTGGCCAATCTGACAGGAGTGAGATGGAATCTCAATGTAGTTTTAATCTGCATTTCCCTGATGACTAGTGATGTAGAACATTTTTTTAGATGCTTATATGCCATTTGTATTTCTTCCTTTGAGAACTCTCTATTTAGCTCCATAGCCCAGTTTTTGATTTGCTTGTTTGATTCCTTATTATTTAACTTTTTGAGTTCTTTGTATATCCTAGATATTAATCCTCTATCAGATATATAGCTTGTGAAGATTTTTTCCCATTCTGTAGGTTGCCTCTTTGCTTTTTTCACTGTGTCCTTTGCAGTACAAAATCTTTGTAATTTCATTAGGTCCCAGTGATTAATCTGTGGTTTTATTGCCTGAGCAATTGGGGTTGTATTCAGAAAATCTTTGCCAAGACCAATATGTTGAAGGGTTTCCCCTACTTTTTCCTCTAGCAGTTTCAGAGTTTCAGGTCTGATGTTAAGGTCTTTAATCCATTTGGACTTAATTTTTGTGCATGGCGAGAGAGAAGAATCTATTTTCATCCTTCTGCAGATATATATCCAGTTTTCAAAACACCATTTGCTGAAGAGGCTGTCTCTTCTCCAATGAGTATTTTGGGCTTTTTTATCGAATATCAGGTGGCTATAGCTACTTGGGCTTACATCTGGGTCCTCTATTCTATTCCACTGATCTACATGTCTGTTTTACTGCCAGTACCATGCTGTTTTTGTTACTATGGCTCTGTAGTATAGGTTAAAATCAGGTATGGTGATACCACCAGCCTCATTTTTATTGCTCAGTATTATTTTAGATATTCGAGGTTTTTTGTGATTCCAAATGAATTTTTGGATTGTTTTTTCTATTTCCATGAAGAAAGCCTTTGGAACTTTGATAGGGATTGCATTAAATGTGTAGATTGCTTTAGGTAAGATTGCCATTTTCACAATATTGATTCTTCCAATCCAGGAACAAGGGATGTTTCTCCACTTTCTAGTGTCTTCTGCAATTTCTCGCTTGAGTGTTTTAAAGTTCTCATTGTATAGATTCTTTAATTCCTTGGTTAGGTTTATTCCAAGGTACTTTATTTTTTTGATGCAATTGTGAATGGGAGTGATTCTCTGATTTCATCCTCTGTGTGTTCGTTGTTAGCATATATGAAGGCTACTGATTTCTGTGTATTTATTTTGTATCCTGCTACATTGTTGTAGGTTTTGATCAGCCCTAACAGCTTGCAAGTAGAGTCTTTAGGGTCCTTTATGTATAGAATCATGTCATCTGCAAATAATGAGAACTTGATTTCTTCCTTTCCAATTTGTATCCCTTTTATGTGTGTCTCTTGCCTTATTGCTATGGCTAAGAATTCCAAAACTATATTAAATAAAAGTGGGGACAGTGGACACCCTTGTCTTGTTTCTGATTTTAGTGGAAAAGCTTCCAGTTTTTCCCCTTTTAGTAATATGTTGGCTGTAGGCTTGTCATAAATAGCCTTTATTATATTGAGATATGTTCCTTCTATTCCCAATCTCTGTAGGACTTTTATCATGAAGGGATGTTGGATTTTGTCAAATGCTTTCTCTGCGTCTAATGAGATGATCATGTGATTTTTTTTTTTTTTTTAAAGGCCAGCCTGAGCCGGGCAGGTGCCGCAAGCCTTTTTTTTTTTTTTTTAATTTATTTATTTGAGAGCGCCAGACACAGAGAGAAAGACAGATAGAGGGAGAGAGAGAGAATGGGTGTGTCAGGGCTTCCAGCCTCTGCAAACGAACTCCAGATGCGTGCGCCCCCTTGTGCATCTGGCTAACATGGGACCTGGGGAAGCAAGCTTCGAACCGGGGTCCTTAGGCTTCACAGGCAAGCGCTTAACCGCTAAGCCATCTCTCCAGCCCGATCATGTGATTTTTGTCCTTCAACCCGTTTATGTAATGTATTACATTTATAGATTTGCGTATGTTGAACCATCCCTGCATCTCTGGGATAAAGCCTACTTGGTCAGGGTGAATGATCTTTTTGATATACTCTTGTGTTCTGTTTGCCAATATTTTGTTGAGAATTTTTGCATCTATGTTCATGAGGGAGATTGGTCTGTAATTTTCTTTTTTTGTTCTATCTTTGCCTGATTTTGGTATCAGGGTGATGCTGGCCTCATAGAAGGAGTTTGGTAGAGTTCCTTCTTTTTCTATTTCCTGGAAAAGCTTAAGAAGCAATGGTGTTAGCTCTTCCTTAAAAGTCTGGTAAAATTCAGCAGTGAATCCGTCCAGGCCTGGGCTTTTTTTAGTTGGGAGACTATTGATAACTGTTCGGATCTCCATGTTTGTTATAGGTCTATTTAAGTGATTAATCTCATTTTGATTTAATTTAGGTAGGTCATATAGATCAAGGAAATCATCCATTTCTTTCAGATTTTCATACTTTGTGGAGTATATGCTTTTATAGTTTGTCCCTATGATTTTTTGAATTTCTCTGGAATCTGTTGTGATGTTACCTTGTTCATCTCTGATTTTATTAATTTGTGTCTCTTCTCTCTTTCTTTTGGTCAGATTTGCTAAGGATTATCAATCTTGTTTATCCTTTCAAAGAACGAACTCTTTGTTTCATTAATTCTTTGGATTGTTCTTTTTGTTTCTATTTCATTAATTTCAGCCCTAATCTTTATTATTTCTTCCCGTCTACTGATTTTTGGTTTGCCTTGTTCTTCTTTTTCCAAGGCTTTAAGGCGAAGTATTAGGTCGTTTACTTGTGACCTTTCTAATTTCTTTTTTTTTTTTAATTTTTTGTCCATTTTTAATTTATTTATTTGCGAGTGACAGACACAGAGCGAAAGACAGATAGAGGGAGAGAGAGAGAGAATGGGTGCTCCAGGGCTTCCGGCCACTACAAGCAAACTCCAGACGCATGCACCCCCTTGTGCATCTGGCTAACGTGGGACCTGGGGAATCAAGCCTCGAACCGGGGTCCTCAGGCTTCACAGGCAAGCCTTTAACCGCTAAGCCATCTCTCCAGCCCTCTAATTTCTTAATATAGGCACTCAAGGCTATAAATTTCCCTCTTAGAACTGCCTTCATTGTGTCCCAGAGATTTTGGTATGTTGTGTTCTCATTATCATTTGACTCTATAAATTTTTTGATTTCCTTTTTGCTTTCTTCATTGACCCATTCATCATTTAGTAGTGTATTGTTTAGTTTCCATGATTTTGTGTATGCTCTATAGCCTTTCTTGCTACTGATTTGTAGTTTAATTCCATTGTGGTCAGATAGAATGCAAGGAACTATTTCAATTTTCCTGAATTTGTTAAGATTTGCTTTGTGTCCTAATATATGGTCTATTTTAGAGAATGTTCCATGTGCTGCTGAAAAGAATGTATATTCTGCAGCCTTTGGATGAAATGTCCGGTATATATCTGTTAAGTCCATTCCTTCTATGACCTCAATTAGTCCAGATGCCTCTCTGTTTATTCTTTCCCAGGATGACCTGTCAATTGATGAGAGTGGGATGTTAAAGTCACCCACCACCACCACTTTGTTTGGTGTTATCTGTGACCTTAGTTCTAATAGTGTTTGTTTGACGAATTTGGGAGCCCCCATGTTAGGTGCATATATGTTTAGGATTGTAATGTCCTCCTGTTGGAGTGTGCCCTTAATCAATATAAAGTGACCTTCCTTATCTTTCTTGACTAACGTCAGACTAAAGTCTACCTTGTCTGATATTAGGATAGCAACCCCTGCTTGTTTTCTAGGCTCATTTGCTTGAAACACCGTCTTCCAACCTTTCACCCTAAGATAATGGCTATCCTTTGTACAAAGGTGAGTTTCTTGGAGACAACAAATTGTAGGATCCTCCTTTTTAACCCAGTCTGCAAATCTATGTCTTTTTGTTGGGGCATTGAGGCCATTGATATTAAGAGATATTATTGAAAGGTGTGTATTTATGTTTGCCATTTTTTTTGTGTGTGTGTGTGTTTCTGGTTCTACCTGTGCTCTCTTCTGTTAACTAGTATTTGAGTATTGCTTGTTTTTTCTAGGTTCCTTATATGTGTGCTTTTCCCTTTCTTCAGCATGGAGGATTCTATTTTCTGTAGAGCTGGTTTTGTCTTCAAATACTCCTTTAACCTGCTTTTGTCATGGAATGTCTTTATTTCTCCATCTATTTGAATGGATAACTTTGCAGGATAAAGTAACCTTGGTTGACAGTTGTTATCTTTCAGAACTTGGAATATATCACTCCAAGCCCTTCTGGCTTTAAAAGTTTGTGTTGAATAATCTGCTGTAATCCTGATGGGCTTGCTTTTGTAGGTAACTTGATTTTTCTCTCTAACTGCTTTCAATATTTTTTCTTTGGTGTGTGTGTTTAGAAGTTTGATTATAATATGGTGAGGAGAGGTTCCTTCTGGGTTTTGTCTGGCTGGGGTTCTAAAGGCTTCCTGTATCTGCATTGGCACCTCTTTCCCAATTTGGGGGAAATTTTCTTCTATGATTTTGTTGAAGACGCCTACTATGCCTCTGGAGTGGATTTCTTCTCCTTCTACTATGCCCTGAATTCTTATATTGGATCTTCTCATAGTGTCCCGAATATCTTTAAATTCCCACTCATACTTTTCTATAAGTTTGTCTTTCTCTTTGTTGGACTGCATTAGGTCTGCCACCTGGTCTTCTAGCTTAGATATTCTGTCCTCTCCCTCATCCATCCTACTGGTGAGATTTTCTACGGAGTTTTTTATTTCATTAACTGTGTTCTTCATTGCTAGTAATTCTGACTGATTTTTCTTTAGTATTTCTATTTCCTTATTTATGTCTTGTATTGCCTTCTTTATTTCATTAAATTGGTGTCCTGCATCTTCTTTGATTCCTTTGATTTGCTCTTTGATTTCTTCTTTGATTGTTTTGATGTGTTCTTTGACCTCTTTGAACATATTTATAATCATTCTTTTGAACTCTTTCTCAGGCATTTCCTCTAACTCTTTCTCACTGGAGGACATTTCTGATGCATTAATACTTTTAGGTGGATTTATATCGTCTTGCTTTTTAGTGTTTCTTGTGTTATAATGTATATATTTTTGCATCTTGGATTAAGTTAATGCTTGGATTTTCTAGCTAGCTGTGTATTCTTAGCTGTATCAATTGATTTGATGTAATATATTTTCAGGGTAGGACCTTAAGGTGTTATGTGTGGCTCTTAAGACTCTCAGAGTATCTACAAAGATGTTCTTAGGGGTTGAGTTTCCCTGCTATAGGAGTATTCAAGCAGGCTGAGTGGAATAAAATACAGGTAGATTCTAAAATTTAACTAAACACTGTACACATTCAATCAAAAACAGCCCCGAGTATGTATGCAAGAGTAGTTATTATAATGACCAGATCCTCTATCAACAAAGAGATTAAGATTTCTGGTCTGTTGAGGGATCCAAGTCAGCTTGCGACCAAGTGAGACCCTTCCCTGGTGCAATCTCAGTTACCTTGGATGATTTTGGTCTCAGTCAAGTTGCTGCCTGGGTCATCGGGCTGCTGTTCTGATTTCTGGAGCTGAGCACTTGCTTTTCCTGTGGGGCAAACCAAGCCCAGCAAGTGTGGCCCTGCAGATCAGCACCTCTGCTGCTGGAACTGCTGCTGCTCAAGTTGCCCCTGCTGGGACTGTAGCCACTGCTGCTGAAGGTGTTGCTGCTGGACCCACTGCTGCTGCTGCCTCTGCCGCTGCTGTAGCTGCCACTACTGGAGCCACCACTGCTGCTGAAGCTGCTGCTGCTTTGTCCACTGCCACTGCTCCCCCTGAAGCTGCTGCTGCCGAGTCTGCTGCTGCTGCCACTCCTGGGTCTGCTGCTGCTGGGGCCGCTGTTACTGGTGCTGGAGCCGCTGATGTTGCTGCTGAACTCTGCTCCTGCTTGGGTCCCGCTGTCAGCCCAAGTTGGCATGGTCAGGTCCCGGGCTGCTGCTCTGTTCTGTGGAGATGGGCTCAGGTGGTGGGGGAGGGGAGGGAGCCGCAGCTTCTCTGGTTCTCTCGCTGCTTCAAGCGTTCTTCTACCTCGTGGTCTGCTCCTCCGCTGCTCGCTGCCACTGTCCCCTCACGTTTCCCGAGTTGCAGAGAGCGCGTTGTGAGGGAAAGCTCCCGCACCTGGCTTTTCCTGCGGCTCAAGCCGAGCCTGGCGACTTTCTGGTGCGCCGCGGCCGCGGCGGTTGGCCGAGCTGCCGGAGCCACTTTTCCCGCCTGTGTAGGCTCTGGGTGCTCTGGAACTCTTCTACTTATCCGCTGCCGCTTCAATTTCCTATACACCTCACTTTTTAGTAAAAGTGTGTATTTTGCTGAGTTTTTTTGGTCTTTTTCCCCCCCTAGGCTGCTTTGGCGTGGTACCTACACCGCCATCTTAACCAGAAGTGTTCTGCCTTTTTCTGGAGATCTTTCAGTTATCTGACTTTCATTGGCTTTTTGGCATTGTTGCCTACCCATTTTAGGAAGCCTCTAGCCACTGCTAACAAACTCCAGATGCATGTGCTATCTTGTGCATCTGGCTTATATGGGACCTGGAGAGTCAAACCTGGATTTTTAGGCTTTGCAAGCAAGCACCTTAACCACTAAGCAATCTCTCCAGCCCACTCTAAATCTTTTTCTACTCCCCAGTATTTCATCTTGCCTTGTTTTGTCCTTATAGATACATACCTTTAATCAGCATATATTTTTATTATGGGACATAATTTTGCCTTTTGATTCCTTCACTGACTTTTCCACACTGGAGAGGTCTTTTACTGAGTTTCCCCCATTATATCCTTGTACCCTTATTTTCTAACGTTCATTCATACTATCTGTGGTTATGTGAGTTCTATCTCTGTTGGCAACTAGGTTAGTTCATTCAGTAGATGCTCACTGGGTACTCACTACATACCATGCTTCACATCTTGTTTTCAAAACCAAACCTACAGTAAGACTAAAGGTTAAATATGTATGTTACAGATGTGTTAAATGGAATGGAAGATAGCATACAAGAATTCTGTGAAGGTATTATGAATAATGTGAAGTTTTCCATGATTTTACTTAAAAAAGATCTCCAACAGATACCAAATAAAAAGTCCAGAATATTATGTAAAGACTGGTATTATTTTTATAAAATGAGATATAGATACATTTGTATCTCATGTATAAGTGGTAAGCTTCTTGGGAGCTTCATAAGAAAGCTGTAGAATTGATGTGATGGCAGGGGGGAGAGGGGAGAATTCACCTTTTTTGCCTGTGTGTAGTATGTGATATGTGTGTGTGTGTGTGTGTGTGTGTGTGTATAGTGTATGAACATGTGGTTACAGATGTGAATGACCCATGTGTGTGTATGTGGAGGCCAGAGGAAAACCTTAGATGTCTCCCTCCATCACTCATTTCCATCTTTTATTGAGCTATTGTCTCTCATTGGTTCTGGAGCTTACATTTCTCCTGAGCTCCAGTGACTCTCCAGTCTCTACTCCCCATAGGACCGGGGCTACAGATGTGTGTGGACATGCCCAGCTATTTATGTGGGAGCTAGAGAATTCAACTCAGGCCTGCTCAGGCTCTCATGCTTGCATAGCAACCATTATTACCCACTAAGCCATCTCTCTAGCTCTTCACTTTTTATTAAGAGAACATTAAATAAAATACATCCAAGTGATACAGAGACTAAACTTTTCTAGAGATAAGGTGTATAGCTGCACCAATGGTGTATTACAACACCTTATGCTTTAGAAGCCTTCATGTGGAATCTGTCCTCCTATCCCATACTTCAAGGCCTTATGTCCAATCCTCCCTGGGTTTCCTTTTGAAGAGATTTGCCTAATCTTCATGGGCTCTTCATTCTATGCTCATAAGGCCAAGCTAATCTCCCTTCAGGCACGTGTCAGCATAACACCATGTCTCTTAGGTCTCTGTCTCCTCTGATTGGCCTCTTAACCATTAAGCCATCTCTCTAGCTCCCAAGAGAGAAAATCTTTGTCAAATGAAAGAAGATTCTGTCCTCTTCTCCAAAAGTAGACAATATTTTGGCTTATAATAAATAGATTCATTTTGCAAATTTTTGGACTGGTTTGATAAGTTACATCTAGTATTTTCTGCTGAATTTCCATATTGTATATCTATGGCTGCTGCTATCATTGTAATTTTCTATTTTCATGGCTGGTGGATAATAGCTGTTTCATCACTGGCATGATGCACTATTTAAGTTGTATCTATGGCCACAGGAATCACACCATACTAAATTTTCTTGTACATTTTCTTCGTGTGCCTGGGACTTTGTTCCTGCTGGGCAGGAATCTGGGCGTGTCTTTTGTTCATAGACTCTCTGTGTGTTGCACCAAGGTGGTTACTGATTAACTAAATACTTTTAAGGAGATAAACACATACATCTGTCCTGTACTGTAGTGCTTCAGGCTGAGTAGTCATTACTCAGTGTTGGTTCTCTTTCCTTTTCAAGTTCCACATACCAAATGTTTTTTCAATCCCTGCTTCTACAGAATGTCAAAATGCCTGTTCATTTTTAGGCAGAAAAAAAGCAATACGATCTGTTATCGCCTGCCCACAACCTGACTCAGTAGAGCAGATCAGTGCACTCACCCCTGAGAAGTGTTCTCAAAAACCTATAAAAGTCCCATTTCTCTCATTCTCTGCTCTGCTTCACTTAGTCACTCATCATACTTGCTTTCCAGCACAGAAAAGCAGAGTGGACCAAGGAAGCTGTGAAATATGAGGGTTCTTTTTCTTTTTGCCATTTGCATCTGTTTGGTCCAAGAAAACGCAGGTAAATATTTCATGGGTAGCCCTCATGGGGTGTGTCCACATATGATTCGTGGGTCTGGTGGATCACTCTGGGGTACAGCCTTAGATCGCTTTCATCTTTATTATTAAGTCTTTGGAAAGCTAAATAATGGCTGTAGGAATTCTCACATGAGACGAAGTGGCATGTTTTCTTTGATACAAACGGAAAGCTCTGGCTGAAACATGAGACATTTTTTTCTTTTCAGAAGGAAGTTATAGTCATAAAATTGTGTGTCAGAGTGGGAGGGAATCAGAGCCCCTCAGCACACTGGTAGAACACCAAGGTCCAAAGAAAAGTGTTGCTGGGCAATGAACACTTATGGTCAGAGAAGGTCCTCACTCATAAAAAGATTCTCAGATTTTGTAGACAACCTATCTTATAGATAAGAAAACTGAGAGGTATCTACTTAAGTGAATGGTCCAAGGAGAGAAAATAATTATTGGAAGAACCTACAGGTCCCTATGGATGGTGACTCTTTAACTTGACTCAAGGTGACATGCATGCCTTCATGGTCAGGGTTGACTGGTACAGGATCATAGAGTTGTCCTCTTTTGGAGCCAGGATGTGCAAGACTGTTGTTTATACAGGACTTTCACTCTGCTACTGTTTTTTTTTTTTTTTTAAATCATAATATAAAATATAGGTCAACCTGACACTCCTAAGACCTGTTTAAAAATCATTTCTGAAAAGTGCCTTCTTTTTAGAAACTTTAGTTGGTTGTAGTGGACTTGCAAATCCACATACGAGTCTTGGTTTTATTTGTATCTTTACACTGTAGGAATAAAACTAAAAACTAGGCCACAAGCTAAGAAGACAGACTACTGCCTTCGTTCTGTCCTGTTTGTAAAATGCCACTTACTTCACACTAATGGACATCTATCTCTAGGTGGAAGGAGAACGCCAATGTAATGGTCAGAATTTTTGAAATTTGAGGTTTTGTGCATGCACAGGTACACATGGGGGTGGAGCAGGGCCTCTTGCCACTGGATAGGAACACCCGACTCTTGTGACACTTTTTGTGGCATATGTGGGTGCCTTGGGAATTAAACCCAGGTAATCAGGCTTTGCAAGAAAGTGTTTCTAAGTGCTGATCCATCTTGCCAGCCCTTGATCAGAATTTTCTTAGGACCTACTTGTGGACCAGGTGATCTTGCATACAACATGTATTATGATCCTCCTGGTAAACTTAAGTTTCCTATTTTAAAGATAAGAAGCCAAACGTGCATGAAATAAGGACCTGTCCAAGGATACTTAGCTTTGTAAGAACATGGTAAACTCAGAGTTAGGCTGAGGACTGGAGTTATTATTTTCTCTTTGTATCACATAAATAACCACTCTGTTCTATTGAATCCACAGGGGATGTCCCACCAGGAATTAGAGACACTATCTGTCTCCTGCAAAATGGGCATTGCAGACTCTTTTTCTGCAATGCTGGGGAGAAAAAGGGTGACATGTGCTCCAGCCCCTGGAATAAATGCTGCATCCCCTCTACAAGTACAGAAGAGGAGGAGATGCAATAGCATGGTAGTGTGGGGGCTGCAATATAAGCTCCTTGAAAGCAGAGATCTTGAAGTATCCTAAAGGCTTCAGAAGATGAGCACCTGATCATGGGTACTTAATCAAAACTTATTGAATAAATCACTGGAAGTGAAGGTCTGAGGACAGAATTTTCTTAAAGCACTTCCCTAATTTTCCATTTTTAAAAGGGTGTCAAAGGACCTTATCATTTTCACTTTCTGTTTCTTCCTTTTCATATTAAAAGCAGTATCTTCTACAGCTCAGAGATGGAGACAGAGTAAACAACAAACCGAACCTCAAACTTTGTTTTCAAAATGAACAAAATACAGCTGATCAGCCTGCCTCATTTCCTCTGATGGCATGTTTCATATCAGACCCACGGCTTGTTCTTCCTCCTGCCTCAGGACACAGTGCTGCTCCAGCTGGCCTAACAGTAGGAAGACCTTCATTAACCATCTCTCCCTTAAGTGTGCCTTCATTTTATTTTAATTAATTAATTTATTTATTTTGAGGTAGGGCTTCACTCTAGCTCAGGCTGACCTGGAATTCATAGTCTCAGGGTGGCCTCAAACTCACAGTGATCCTCCTACCTCTGCCTCCTGAGTGCTGGTATTAAAGGTGTGCACCACCATTCTCAGCTTCGAGTGTCTTCTTATGGGAACTTTCATTGGTTAGAGTTGACTTGGGAGCCCCACCACAAATCTTGGTTTTGTTTCCTTCTTTCTTCTTTTCCAGAACACCCTCAAGCAAGTCACATTTGAATAGGTTCTTATTTTATTCAAATATTTACTGTTAGATTATCTCAAATAATTGACCCAATGGGGTTTTTATGAGTTTGTAATAAGGTTTAAACACTTCCATCTTAGGGATGAAAGAACTTTATTTTAAAAATGAGGCAAATAAAAATCAAGCCAGCAATTCATGAATTAGCTTTTTAAATTTTTTTTTCATTTATTTTTATTTATTTATTTGAGAGCAACAGACAAAGAGGCAGATAAAGAGAGGGAGAGACAGAGAGAATGGGCACACCAGGGCCTCCAGTCACTGAAAACGAACTCCAGATGCATGCGCCTCCTTGAGCATCTGGCTAACGTGGGTCCTGGGGAATCGAGCCTTGAACCGGGATCCTTAGGCTTCACAGGCAAGTGCTTAACTGTTAAGACATTTCTCCAGCCCATGAACCAGCTTCTTAATATACCAAATGCAATGTTCATTCTGTTAATTTTTAATCTATCTATCTATATATTTATCTATCTATCTAGAGAGAGAGAGAAATAAGAGAGAGAGAGAAGGAGAAGAAAGAAGAAAAGGAGGAGGAAGGAAAAAGTTGTGAATGGGCATGCCAAGGTCACTTGCTACTGCAAAAAATCTCCAGACACATGCACCACTTTGTGCATGTGGTTCTACATGGGTACTGGGGAGTTGAACCCATGCTTAGGTTCAATTAGGCTTTGTAAGCAAATACCTTTAGGGGCTGAGTTATTGCTATAGCTCCACTTTGCACTTTTTTATTTTTAAATATTTTATTTATTTCAGAAAGAGAGAGAAAAAAAAGAGTGGAAAAATGAAAGAGAGAGAGAAACTGAGAATGGGTGCAGCAGAGCCTCCAGTCACTGTAAATGAACTCCAGACTCGTGTGTCACCTTGTGCATCTGGCTATGTGGGTACTGGGTCCTTTGGTTTTGTAGGCAAGCACCTTAACCATTAAGCCATGTCTCCAGCCCTCATTTTGTTCTTTTTAAAGAACATATTTCTGAGCACTTACAAGTTTACACCACATCTGGAGTGTACATAGAGCTAGAAATCAGTGCTGGCTTCTCTCTATCTACCATCAACCCAGGCCCTTGTTCACCTTGGCGACCTACCTGCTCTCTCCTTGATGCCCTGTCTTGATCTGAGACCCTTTCAGCACATAGCATGTGGTCAAGGATCCCGGGAGATTTGTGGTGCTTCAATCCTCTTCTCGATGAGATTAGAACTTGGAGGGACCTCTCTGCGCACCCCAGGAAGGGCTGGGGTGGTCCTTATGGAGGCCTGGAACTCTTGAGCTGCCCACCTGAAGCAGAGGAATCAGGCTTAGTCTAAAAAGTCCAATAAGTTATACTCAGCAACTATTTACAGATTCCCATTGACTTCCTTTTCTCTCATTTGACCTGTCAGGATATGGCTTCCTCCCCTGAGAGGACTCCAAGTACAGGACAGCTATCTCCTCCTCACATTCAAACCAGCTCAAATGTTAATTCTCCTGTCAGACCTTTCTGCCCCTAACCCCACATCATTGCTTGGCAGAATCAGCTGCTCTTGTTCCATGCTCCTCGAGCCCTTTGGAACACCCTTTCCATAGGGTATGCCCTTCTGTTCCTGTCATTTAATTTATGTATACCGCTCTTGTTAGACTTTGAACTTTAAGAACAGGGTCAGGTAGTTAAAATACTCATATTTATGCCTCTAGTGACCAACCAAGAAAAATAACTGTGAATCACATGTATGAAGTAACCCAAACCTCAAAGGCAGCTCTTCCTCAATGCTCTTTTGGCATTCTTTCTAAGGGCTGGGGTGGTGCCACTTTGGGACATTGGGTGTTCCCTTGTAACAGCTCCCACATTCTTGCCACAGCCTGAAGCCCAACTCATTTGTCTTATACCCTCTAGCTTTTGCTGAATCCTTTTCTCTTCCATCCCCACCTAGAAAGTGGGAATGGGTCCTTCTGAATGCTCCTTTCTCACACTGCCTCACAATGTAGACTAACCTATTTACCCCCAGTGAAGATGAAATTCATTAACTATGAGTAACTTTATCTGCTCATGCTCATGAGAGGCATTGGAACTGAAACAGAAGTGGTTGGGAATGATCCAGAGCTCACCAGCATCCTGTCCTCCACAAGGGGCACCTGTCTTTGACAGCATCTCACTCTGCTGTCCCTCAGCCACAGCGTTCCAGATAAAAGATGGGCTGAGGAAGTCACTGAGTGACAATTTCTTCTCTGATAGGCAGCAGTGATGTGGCATGAGCCTTGACTGGGGGACCTGTGATGCCCATTGGCTGCATGGAGCTTCAGTATCTCCTTGGCAATCTGTGAATTTTGTATTGTGGATTGTGAATTACAGTGCAGTTATGAAAATCTTTGAATGTTAGAGAGTGTATACATGTGTGCATGTTCACGTGTGTGTGTCTGGCTGGCTGTAGTATGTGCAGTGTAGTGCAGGTGGGTATGCATGTGGTGCATGCACATGTATGTACAGATGCACTTACAGGTGCGCAGAGACCAGAGGTGTCCTTTATTGCTCATTCATGTAGTCTCTTGAGGAGTCTCTCTCTAAACCCATAGCTATGGTTTTATGAGTACCAGCAATTCCCCAGTCTCTGCTCCCTACAGGCTAGGATTATAGATATGTGTGGCCATGCCCAGATGTTTATATATATCCTGAGCAACTGAACACAGGAGGTCTCAGGCTCTTTCATGGCCCTCATGCTTGTGGTAATTTCTCTTACTTGCCTATCCATCTACCAGCCCAAATGTTAGAGTTAGTTTTTTATTTGGGGGGTAGGGTATTGACATGGTTTTGCTATGTAGCTTGAGCTGGTCTAGCACTCACTAGATAGCCCAAGATGGCCATGATATTCCTGCCTCTGTATCTGGAATGCTGAAATTATAGACCTGCCACCATGTCAAGCCTAATGATAAAGTATTGAATGGGCCATATGGGTGATTAATTTTGCTATCTAGTATTTCAACCAATGTAATTCAAATAAGATATAGCAAAAGCGATTTGATATAAATGTGAAAATACTACCTAACATTTGACCACAATGTATGTATACTAATTCTGTGATCAAATTACAAACACTCACATACACAGATCCATCTGCAGAAGATGATTTACTGCACAACTGCAGCCTGTTTGGGTTTCTTAAACCCACATGCATGAATCAGTCCCTCCTGCAAGCTCCATGTCTGTGACTTCTAAGACACACATGGACACTACACATTAAAGTAGTCTCCTCCCTCTTCCTTAGATGCAATGTAGAAAGATAAGAGGCTGCCCATCACTTATCCCCAAAGATGACTGATGACCATCTGATCCCACCTCTTTTTTTAAAAAAATATTTTATTTATTCATTATTTGACAGAGAGTGAGAGAATGGGTGCGCCAGGACCTCCAGCCAGTGTAAACAAACTCCAGATGCATGAGCCCCCTTGTGCATCTGGCTAACGTGGGTCCTGGGGAATCAAACCTGGGTCCTTTGGCTTTGTGGGAAAACAATGCCTTAACTGCTAAGGCATGCCTCCAGCCCTGATCCCACCTCTTAACAATGCTATGCTGAGGGAGATGATAATGTTATTCCCATCAGACATTTCTCTGGGGCAAACCCTTCCTCCTTACACTTCGGCAGTGTCAGATACCACAGCTATCCCACAGCTGGCATCTGCCGCCAGTAGTGACATTCCCTATTGAGAGATTGCAGCAATCAGTGGATGTGATGCGCTTTTACAATATGAGAAAATACTCCTGGGAACCATGCACTTCATCAGTGATGTCACTGCAGCTAACGCTATTGAAACCCTTCCTTTGGATTTCCTTGCAGAAAAACCATGCAAAAATCATCCTTGTGAATAGAACCTGGTTCAGCAGTACATATATTTTTCATCTAAGACAACCCAGACCCCTTGAAGTTAAGGTTTCCAGCCACAATCCTCATACTTCTCTTACTCTGGGGAGAAACAACCTTTTGCTATAATTAAGAATCCATGAATGGATCACTAAAATCCCAACAGCCATCGGAGTGGCTGGATATCTGTCAGATGAATGAGAGGCTTCCAAACTTCTTCCTGTGGGATGTCAAGTACACATCAGATGTCACTAGACTGAAGGTTGCCCCACAGGTGACTCTGTTGGAGGCCATCATGCATAAAACTCTCAGAGAAATGTGATTATTTTGGCTGAGGCTGAGAATTCATAGAAGAGTGGCTTATCCCATAACAGGGCTTGTTGACCTTGGTGATAGGGAGACCACTCAGGGTGTGCGTATTGTCATCACAGCCTGGACCAGGGTGTTACAAAACTCAGATCAGGTTTGCCAAACCTTATCACACAGGTGGATTCTGAATCTTCAAGGGACCAGAAAATTTCTCAAGGCATACCCAGCAATGTCCCCTCTGTTCAGTCTGTCACTGTAACAAGATATCTGAGAAAATTAACTGGTAAAGAGAAAAGTTTATTTTGGCTCACAGTTCTGGAAATTCCAGTCATACTCACATGACTTCATCATTTTGGAGCCTATAAGTGAGGTAACATAATATGGTGAGAGCATATGGTGGGACAAAGCTGTCCACGTAATCTGCTGGAAAGCCAGATGGGGGAGAAGGAGAGTGACAGAGAGAGATAGGGTCCCACAATTCCCTCATAGGACATGCACTCAATACTGAAGACCTCTCGCTAGATGCCACACCTCTTTATGGATCCACCATCTTCCAATAGCATCACCCCAGGGACTAAGCATTGGGCACATGGGCCTCTGGGGAAGACTCAAGATCTAAAGAACAGCTCCTGCCTTCTGCATGCTTTTTCTGTGCTAAATACTTCACATGCCTTTATCTCAACTTACTATGGGGTAGAATGAACATGCCGTACTACATGAGACACTTAAGGTTCAGAGATGTGGGGTCACTTACACAGAGACACCCAGCTTTGTACAGTGAAGTTCAACTCTGCCAAAGCGTCGGCAGAGTAGTATTGTAATAGGTTTTGGGGCTCCTTACCAATGCCAATGAGACAGTAATTAAGGGCAATACAGATTCTTGTCTTATGAATTTAAAGAATTAAATCCAGAGTCTAGAAGGTAGGACTTAAAGAGACTTTTCTTAAAATATTTTATTCATTTTTATTTATTTATTTGAGAGAGCCAGACACAGACACAGAAAGAGGCAGATAGAGAGAGAGATAGAATGGGCACACCAGGGCCTCCAGCCACTGCAAATGAACTCCAGATGCATGTGCCCCTTTGTGCATCTGGCTAACGTGGATCCTGGGGAATCGAGCCTTAAACCAGGGTCCTTAAGCTTCACTGGCAAGCACATAACTGCTAAACCATCTCTCCAGCCCTTAAAGAGACTTTTTTAAGAGAAGAAAAATACAGAGAGCTTCTGCCATCTGGAAGGTATGAGGGGGTACTGTTCGCACCTTCCCATCTCAGCCCAGCAAGGGATGAGGGGAGTTTTCCAGAGTAGTGACCTGGAAGTTTGTGAAAGGTGAAAGGCAAAAAAGAGCCATTTTTCACCTAGTAAGAATCTATTTATAATCTTATTATGTGGGCTTTACCCTCAGGCTCAGGTGAGACTGAGAGAGAGCTGATTGGTCTGGTCTCAGGAGAGGATAGGCACACATGGGTGGAGATGAAAGGGAGAGAGGTGATTGGATGAGGCTGATCAAACACTGAATTCTCCTGGTGCATACATATGATGTCACATCTTTTTCACTCCCTCTTTTGGGATCTCTCCTAATTCCCCTTCAGTATGTGTCTATTAATGCCCGTGGTCCTATAGCAAGTCAATGGTGGGTCTAGATGGGTTCCCAGTTTGATTCACTGTCCAATATGCCATATTTTTCCTGTCCAATAAAATATAGGCCTTGTGGTATTCACGGTATTCATGTAAAATGTCACTCCTAGCTCTCCCTTTCTTGTTCTTTTGTTTTGTTTTGTTTTTTGTTTTTTGATTTTTGATTTTGGTTTTTCGAGGTAGGGTCTCACTGTAGCTCAGGCTGACTGGAATTCACTGTGTTGTCTCAGGGTGGCCTCAAACTCATGGCAATCCTCCTACCTCTGCCTCCTGAGTGCTAGGATTAAAGGTGTGTGTCACTATGCCCAGCTTCTCTTTCTTAATAAATGAAGATTGAATCCATGGTCATAACAATTTGAGTAGAAGACTGTGAATTACTTTTCATAGTATGTGTTTGAGCTGTAGGGAGGTGTGTATCATTATCCAGAGTTTAGATAAAAAGAAATGGAAACTTACCCAAGGTAATAAATCTGCTCAAGACCCCATAGCTAATAAAGCAGCAGAAAGGGATGATGAGTGCCCTCTTCCCCACTGGGTGTGAACATGTGGACCAACTCTGGGATTCAGATGCTCCTAGATTTTCAAGACAGGAAATGATCTTGAGAAATTACCTCAAGCTCTGTAGGAGTCACTCTAGGGTTAAACCATAAGGAAGTCCTGGTGTATCTCAGAAGAAAGTGAGTCAACAGTGGCCTGGACATGGGAGGTTTGTTCTGGTTATGCTTGGTGATGGGAGCAGCTGGTGAATAAGTTTACACTGAAAATGGAGACATGGTCACTGCAGCTGTCTTCTCCTCCTGCCATTTGAACTCCTACCGAGGAGTTGGAGTCTGTTGTTTGCAGTTGTCTGCGTGAACTCCTGAAAGGCACTGCAGCAGACTTCTGGCTGAATCTCTCTGCAGGTACTGAGCTAGCTGTAACACACAAAGGAGTACACAGTCCCTGTGTCCTTCTTGTGTCTTGGAACTACTAAAATACAAGTCTTTACACTTCCAGGCAGGGCATCACAGAGGGAGGAAAGAGCAGTTAGATCCCGAGTGTTGTTCAGCCCATTGCAGCAGGGGTGTAAGGACTACAGCTCAGTGTGCTGAACCAGGGTGACAATAGAGAGACCTGCTGTAGTGTGCCAAGGCCAGCTGGCTCCAATGTACCAGCTCCAGGAGGCTCTGAGCTCTGGCTGAGAGGAGCTTCAAAGAGCAACCACCTGGGTCCTGAACTGGATAGAATACACCAATAGGAAATGTCAGTGAGGAAGATAGTTCTCTGAAGAATGAGCCCAAGGAGACAGTCTGTAGACTGTAAAGCCAAGCCCAGTGCTGGCCATGGAGTAAGCAATGAGTACTGTAAAGACAGAGGTCATAACTAAGGCTAGGAAGCCCCAGCGTGAGCGCTAGGCAGGTAGGAACTGATGCTGAATATGGCTCTCTCACATTCTTCCCTGGCAGGCAGACTGATGTTCCCTGCCCTAATCTTATCACTGACACTCATCAAAGGCTGCTCACGGCCCTTGTGGTCATCCCCATCCCCCCCCACAACCCCCCCACCACATGGCCTCCTAGGCCCCCATGTCAAAGCATGTTAAGCTGTAGATTTCTCAACTCTCACCCTATTTTCTCAATCTGTCCCTTCTGTTTCTTGTGCCTGAAATGTTGCTCACCTCCCAGTGCACTTTCTTCTCAGTTTTGGCTATACCTTCTTTGGGATTGTGCATTGACCATGCCCCTCCTGAGTTTCCTTAGTGGATGGCACATATCTCCAATAGGCATCTACCACTGAACCTAGCTGCCCATCACCCTAGTCTATTATCCTCTGCACTTACAGAAAGGACGTCAGGGATCCACATGTTAAGACCATTCCTTATTGATCTTTAAGCTGCATGTTGTGTTTGCTAAAGGAAGGAAGGAAGGGAGGGAGGGAAGGAAGGAGGAAAAAAGAAAGGGAAGAAAGAAGGTAGGACGGAGATAGAAGGAAGAAAGAGAGAAATGGAAGACATTAAAGGAAGGAAAGAAAGGATGAAGAAAATGAGAGAGGGAGGGCATAAGGAAGGAGTTGAAAGATGGAAGCTAAAAAAACTACCATCTGGAAGGGTGACTTAGGTCAGCTCCCAGATTTTGGAGTTAATAGGACACTTCTTTTGGCTGCATTCCTATTGGCTCATCAACTAGAGAGGGGTGAGAGAAACCATGGAGGAGAAGATTTCTGTAGGCCAGGTGGAAGGGCAGCCAAGAGAAGGGAAGAAAAGTGAACAAAAGAACTCAGTATCTTCTTAGGGTGAAGAAACATGTAGGCTGTTATGTGGAAGCAAGGAAAACTGGAAAATTACGAAAGTGGAAGAAGTCCTGGAAGGCAGCACTTCTGCTTCATCATGTCTCCATCCTTCTTCCTCTAAAGAGGGAGTGTCTCTCTATCTCATTCCTCTCACAAAATGCAGTGTCCTTCCTCCTGGTGAGGAAAGCCCCATGGATGCTGGTTACTCAAGTACCAGGGTAAAACGCACACCATGAAAAGAGCAGGGGGCCGGTCCTTTCCCAGCAGATGGAAGCCATCGATGAGCCAGCCTAGGGCTTCCGGGACTCCACATTTCCTAACCAGCTGAGAGCACAGTGTCATGATGACTCATCGAGCTGGATGCTCATGTGAGGTGCTTGATGCTAGGCGTGGTGCACGTCATAGGTGAGCATAAGCCTAGGAACCAGAAAGCTTCTCATTTCACTGCTATCCTCACTGCATTGTCAAGGGGGAGGGGCCTGGAAGTACAATGTCTTCCTACCTAGTACCCCGCAAGATTTATCTTTCTGCCAGATATGTGTCCTTATCCTTAAACAATCAACTTCCTCTAGTGCTGTGGTTGTCAGTCCCAGGTGGGAGCCTTTAAAACTTACTATTTTGCCTAGTCCCAGCCCACTCCTATAGGAAGGGCTCTGACTTGCATCTGGTATAGCTACTTAACTATTTTTCTTAAGATTCCTGAAGACAGCTGTTTTGTGTTGAGCACCGAGAAGCATCACCTGAACTATGGAATCCTGGTTCCTCCCAGATGGCATGCCAGTGAGCCTTCCTCAGCACTGCCACTAGGCTATGGTCACCTGTATGCAGTGGGTGTTGTTACCTCTCTGGCAGCTTACAGAGGACATGATCATACCCTCCCTTGACCCACATGTTCTCAGACTCCTTCAAAGCACCCCTGTCCCAGACCTGTCCAGTACAAACAGAAAATCTGCCAGCATTTCTTCAAAGATGTCTAAAAACATAAAGTCAAAGCAGATTTTTGAGCTACCCAGATTCTATAAGGAAACACCACTTGCTCAAGCCTCTTATGAAGCAAGTTTCCACAGTGAGATTTTGTGTGTTCCAACTGCAGTCTGTTGCCCTAATGCAATCCTCTCCCTCTGTCCTTTCTCTTCCTCTCCCCCACCTACTCTTAGAAATCCCACTCCTATATACACAGATGCCTAGCTATGGACATTTTCAATTGAACAGATGGGAGAAGCCACCAAGAACAGCAGCAGGACAATTGTGGGTGTTTTGACACCCAAACTGCAAAGGACATCAGGAATAGAAGGGCTCAGTTTTCCATGGCATTTTGTCTATAATGGCATGGGTCCGACACCTCAGGCATGCCTCCTGTGTGCTCACCAGCATGAGTACAGACAAGCTCATTTCTTTGGTTCATAAAATGGAATACTGTATAACTCTCCAGGCCAGGCTTTCAGGACAGTACAGTGCTAAAGCACACTGAGGAAGGAAATAGTTTCCTCATTACTAAAATATTTCTCACTTCCCCAAGTCTTAGAAACTCATTGTTCAGCAAAGTAGCATTTGGGTTCTTTCCCATCCCACCTCATACCTAATGGGACAATTAGGCACACTGTCTGTCTCTTTGTGTTTTAGGTGATGATGCTCGATTATTCAAGTGAGGATCTAATTAAATGATTGCAACTAAATGAGGCTGGTGGCACACGCCTTTAATCCCAGCACACAGAAAGAAGAGGTAGGAAGAGTACCATGAGTTCCAGGCCACCCTAGCAGAGGATAGCAAAGTGAATTCCAGGTTAGCCTGAGATAGAGTGGGACCCTACCTCAAAAAAATCAAAAATAAATAAATAACTATAAAAGCATATAAATGATTATAACTCTCAGAGGAAGATGAGAAGAGAAAGTTCTGACCTTTAAAGATGAGGGGATAAAACAGAAATAATATGTCATCTCACTTATTTGTTTAAATATTCTGTGTAGAAATAAAAACAGATATCCTAAAGAAAGGGATTTCCCAGGCTGGAGAGAGAGCTCAGTGATTAAGTTGTGCATCCTGCACAAACATGAGGCCTGAGTGGACCTGAAACCTGCAGAGTTCAAATCTGTACAGCCTATGTGGGGCATGGCCATGCATGCCTGAGACCCAAGTCTAAGAGGAGCAAAGAGAGCAGGAAATAGCCCGGGACTGAGAAAAACAAAAAGCTCCTGTATCACTAAGACATTCTAGCTCAAATAAGAAGGAGAAGAAGAGTGACAGAGAACATGGGGTTCCACTTGGGCACATAGACATACATACAACACATACACACACCCCACACCACACCACAGCACACTTGCACACAGCACACTTACACCAGGCATACACACACACACACACACACACACACACACACACCCCACATGAAATTGATTTTCTCTTTAGAAGAAGCTATCTCTATAAGAAAATAGAATGCTGATAACAATCTCATATCTAAGACATGTTTGAAATAGGTAGAGCTTGAGAAGATAAAATCGGAGCTATGGATCACCACTCCCCTAGTATAGATTGGATTACTACTCCACCTTCACAAAACGTATACTCATATCTTTTGGAGAAAAGTTGAAAAACATTTTTGATTTGAAATACCCATTTTGGTCAACATGTATGATGGCATAAGGAACTCTTGCTTTGACTTATAGAAGACTAGCAGAATGTAGTTGATCAATTACTAATGAACAACTATTCATTGGTGTTAGGTTCTTCAATGTGCTCAGAGAACTAAAGTTTAGAAGGAGCAAAACAGTACCTTGATTTTATCAGCAGATTATTTTGGTCAATTTAGTTCAGTGTAACAGAATACCACAGTCTGAGCAGTTGATAATGAACCAGAATCTGTTTCACTCATGTTCCTAGAACCTGGGTGAAAAAGCAGAATACAGACCAGAATAAGAAAGAACAACTACAGCAACAAAATACCCAGAGAGAAACAGAGAAAACAGGCAGAGGCAAGGTGGAACAAATACAGAAAGGATGACTGAGCCCAGTCTAACAGGAGAAAAGAATCAGAGACAATGAAAGAGACCACAAGAGAAGACAGGTTTGGTAAACAGAGCATGCAGGCCTGTGTCATAGCTTTCCAGACTCTTGGGTGAGTAGAGGTGTGTGGTCTCAGGGTGGTTGGAAGGCTGACAACAGGGAAACAAAACACAAGAAGATGGAGAAGAGGGAGACTTTCAATGGAAGCTTCCAGGAACTGAGCAAGTCAGCCACTGACACTGAAAATCACCACCTTGAAAAATGGCCCATTTGAAAAATCTGTAAGAAATGAAATAGACAGAAATAAGCCATCAAATAGCCATTCCAGAGCCTTGTCTTGCTCAGTGAGGGCATCATGTTTGCAACAATATCAGCACTGATTAGATCCAAAATAACAACCTTTAGATGAATTGAAACCCAGACCACTGTCATGGTTTCTAAAATATGTTCTGAGCTTGAGAACATATAGAATAGTTCATTCATTTTGTTTCACACTAGAAAAAAATGTATGTGTTGAGCTGTGTATGTAAGCATGTGCATATGGGTGTGTGCTTGTCCCAGCATGCATATGGATAACCTCAGGGGTTGGTCCTCATCTTCCACCTTGTTTGAAACAGGGTCTCTTGTGGTTTGTTGCTGCTGATGCCAGGCTAGCTGCCCCACTATCTTCCAGGGATTTTCTTGTCTCCACCCTTCCATCTTACCATAGGAGCACTGGGATTATAGAGACTTGTCACAGGGTCTAGCTTTTTATGTGGTTTTCTGAAATCCAGACTCAGGTCCTCACACATTCAGAGAAAGTGCTTTATGTACTGAGCCATCTCCAAAGCACTTCCTTTTCCTACTTTTCATATATTATCATCAGGTAGACAAATTCATAGCTTGGCATGCAGGTTTGTGCATGTGCTTGCCTGAAATTAGAGTAGGTAAACACAGACTGCTCTGGGGCAGGCGCTCCAAAAACAACCATATCTCATTAAATCCTTATTACAAAGCACAAATGCACCCTCAAAGCAAATTTTAAATCATGGAATCTAAACATATATGTTCATATACCAACATGTATATATATGCATGCATATATACACACCCACACATGTATTATGTAGATCTTAGTTCTCATGAGCTCATGATTGCTGGCACTCAAAAGAATGAGAATGTTAATGCAAAAACAGCTTGGGTAAATTTTTATTTATTTGTTAGAGACAGAGAGAGGTAGAGAAAGAGAGAGGGAGTGAGTGAGAATAGGTGCACCAGGGCCACTAGCCACTGCAAAGACATCTCTACACACATGCACCACCATGTGCATTTGGCTTATATGAGACCTGGAGAATCAAACCTGGGTCCTTAGGCATCACAGGCAAGCACCTGTTAAGTCATCTTTCCAGCCCAACTTCGATAAATTTTAAAATGGTTTACAACATGACTATAGGCTGGCAATGTATTAAAAAGGATGGAAGGGGCTGGAGAGATGGCTTAGCGGTTAAGCGCTTGCCTGTGAAGCCTAAGGACCCTGATTCGAGGCTCAATTCCCCAGGACCCACGTTAGCCAGATGCACAAGGGGGCACACACGTCTGGAGTTCGTTTGCAGTGGCTGGAAGCCCTGGCGTGCCCATTCTCTCTCTCTCTCTCTCTCTCTCAGTCTCTCTCTCCTCCTCCTCTCTGTAGCTCTCAAATAAATAAATAAATAAACAAAAAAAATTAAAAAAAAAAGGATGGAAGAAGGGAGAGAAACGAGTGATCATATAATTGAAGGACCACAAGACGGGCAGTGAGGACCTGCAGGAGGTAGAAAAGGGAAAGTTCTGCTGGACCTCAGGTTTATGTGCCAGGAAGAGAGGTTACATAAAGGCATATTCTATTTGAGCTGGGGAGAGTTGTGTAATTCTGTATATGTGGGTTAGGGATTTAGCTCAGTAGGAGAGTACTTGCCAAACAAGTGCAAGTCCCTGCATTTGCTCCTCAGCACCTGAAACAATTTTTAAAAATACAAAAGCATCAATAAAAACAAAAATCCATAAAGAAACTGAATGTGTTTGTGTGGTGTGTTGGTAAATGCATATAAATTGTGTGTGTGTGTTTTGGGAGCATGTGCATACACAGAGAAGTGGGTAGGAGGCCTGAAGGGTCTTCTGGATATGAAGCAAGAGAAAGGACACTTGAGGTATAGCAAGGAAAGTAATTGCATATGCTGCTCAGGGACCAGCTGGAATTTCCTTAGGTTTCTGCAGAAGTCATTGTGTGTAGGGATCTTCCTATCAGAATTACACATACTGAGCCCAAATGTTGAATGCTGTAGACCCAAGACACAACCATGTATTAAAAGAATGTCTGTTCTCTGTTTTAAAGATGATGTCCAAGTAAGGCCAGACGTCATCTAAGTGGCCAGTGAGCAATAGTGAGGTCCATTCCAGGCTCATAGTCTATATTAAGGAGAAAGAGATTATTGGTAACCATTACAGTTACCATGTGGTATGGTGAGCCATTGTGGATAATCACTTTATTTTTCTCTAATCCTTTCAGTGTTGGCAGTTAAGAGAATGATGGGCTTTATTCTACCCATGAGTTTCTAATTTAGGTCCACAATAAGCTTGACTCAGGAGCTATGAAAACTCAAGCTTACAGTAACCTCAGATTTCCATGATTCCTGTACTTTTTGTAGAAAAAGGAGGACATAAAGGGCCAAGATCAATTCTAGCTCAACAACCAGACAAATCCATACAGAGGTTTTGTTTTTTTTTACAAAGCTAAAACAAAAACAAATACTAGGATTATGAAGAGTTTTCCAAATCCTCTGTGGAGCACTGTTGGTAGGCTATCTCAGTACAGAAGTCATCCAAAACTAGGTGACAAATTACTCCAAAGATTAGTGGCTTTAAACAACAAATGTTAGTATGTCCTGCATTTTGGGAGTTGGGAAATTCTGAGTGTGGCCTAGCTGAGTTCTCCTGAATCAAGTTAGCTATGAGCTGCAGTCCAGTTTCCAGCAAGGGCTCCGTGAGGAAGAAGCCAGAGCTGCCTCTCTAAGCTCATTCCTATGTTTGTGGGCAGGCGTGCATTCCCCAGAGAATGGAAGCCAGAAGTTTCCCTCCACTCTTTGCCACAGGGGCATCTCTTTAGAGCAGCTCAAACATGGCAGCCCAAATTAAACCCAATCTTTTATAACCTACCCTCAAAAAGAGCTTGTCATCACATTTGCCTTAATATTCCAATAGTTAGAAACGAGTCCACAAGGCCAGCCCACCTTCTTAAGAAACAGAAATATCAGGATACAGGGCCACCAGGGACATTTTAGACTTATCCACTGTCTCCTGAATGAATGCCATAGGTCAGCAAGCTATGGCCCATCAGGTAAATCCAGCTGCTACCTGTTTTTGTAAATAATGCTTTATCTGGAACACAGCCATGGCCATTTGTTTGCATATTGCTTATGACTCCTTTTGCTCTAAACCTCTAAAGTTAGGTAGTCGCAACAGAAACTGTGGCCAGAAAAACCTGAAAGTTTACACCTTTTAACCCTTTACAGTAGAGGTCTGCAGACTCCTGCCTGACAGATGCGATCAAAGAACTCTGAAGAACACAGAAGTGGCAGTCGAGGTGAAGATGTGAATCGATTTATCTTGATGCTTCATCATCATAAATGTCATGGCATGTATTCTCTTATGGTGCTTGGCTGAAAATTCTCAAAACTGGAATTGTCTTGTGGTCAGGACTGAGTATATGAGGTGTGCCTTGAGTTCCCCAAGTCTCTTTTATTCATGTTGTGCTTTCCACTGAGAAACTGCACTCCCAAACACTTTGACAAGAAGATTGATATAAGCATAATAAACTGAAGTAGTAAATATTTCCTATGATAACCTGAGAGTCTGATGGACCTATGCTTCCTTCAAATTTGAATTTAAAAAGTTATTTTGCTTCTTTTAATCTCATTTCCCTTATTCTTGCTAAAGGAATTGTCATAGTAAGTTCATACCTTTTTGGTCAGGAAAATGCATTAAAGTTCCAATTATAGGGTCAGGTAAATAACAGCTTCATGGGCAGTGTGCATAGCTAATGAAATGTCTAATGGTTTCCTGTCATCTGTTACATCATTATCCAATTGATTAATTTCAGTTAAGATGTTCTGAGCACATGTCTGTAGCAGAGGTCCTCTTAAAAATTTCCTTGTCCTTTGATATTTCAACCCAGATTCCCAGACCAATGATGAGTGACCTCAAGACCATTTTATAAGAGCCACTTACACTGAGCCTATAAAGCTACCACCGAAGGTTGTGCAGGCTGATGTTAAGAGTTGCTTTGTGGTATGTTCCCCCTGGGGCTGGGTGTGAAATGCAGTCTTAGGATCTGATGAGATTAACAGTATAAACAGGAAGCCATTATTGCCCCGTGTTCCATTTGAAATGATATTATACCTTTCAGTTGTATAGGAGAATGTCATTAGGTTGGCTTTATATAAACCCTTTCTGATTTCATCCCCAGGAGTCACAAGCTAGCCCCCATCAGGTCAGATGTGGTTGTGGAGACTGTGGGAAAGGCATTCGACACTACATCATCGCTGAGTTCAAATTCCTAAACGAGTTTCAGCCTGTTACAAGGGGCACGTCTTCAGCCTGGCTCTCGCCCCAGATCATGTCTCTTCTCGCTGTTTGCCCAGTGTCACCACCCACCAACAATTTTTATGAATGGCACCTTACACCCTGCCCTCTAAGCAGAAGCCAAGCAGTCTTGATACCCTGCTTCTTCTCATTAATTCCTTCTCTTTTTGATTTATCTGCCCAATGGTTCTAGCTCTCTAGTTCACCTGATTATTGCAATGACATTGGCAATATGATAGCTTTTCCCTAGCTTAATCTCTTGATATTCAGTGTGTTAACCTTATAACCATCCTCCATATCATATTTTCTTATAAATTTCTTTCCAAAACACAAATGTATTAATTTTCCTACTCTTGAATTTGCATTACCTGCCAAGGTTTCTTCCCCTTAACATTCTGGGAATAGTTCTTTTGTTAACTATTTTATTTTTATTCATTTGGGGAAAGAAAGAGAGAGAAAGAGAGAGTGGGTGCACCGGGGCCTCCAGCCACTGCAAATGAACTCCAGCTGCATGCATCACTTTGTGCATCTGGTTTTATGTGGGTACAGGGGAATCCAGCCCAGGTAGTTAGGCATTTCAGGCAAGTGCCTTAACTGCTGAGCCATCCAACCAGCCCACTAATGCTTGTACTGAATTGTTTCAGTTTTGAAATAGTTCTTAGAATTTAGAGTACGGGCAATATGTAACTTGAGGCTTTGCTTTTTCACTAACACATGGTGACAAATAAAAAGATGTTGCCTATAACAATCATGAGAAGCATTCCCAAATAGCACGTGTTACTTATTGTGGACCTTAGTACAAGGTCCAACTGGGATGCCCCATGTGCTCTGCATAAGTGCAGACTATTGAGGGATCCCTTTCAAACAGTGATGAAGATTATGAGAACTTGGTATTTGACCTTAGCTCTACAGATTGTGAAAACCACTGGGAAGAACTAACTGGCTGGATACAGTGAGTGATTTCATTTGAACAATTAGGAAGAAGGAAGAGTCAGAAAGAATTTAATTCCCTGCCTCAATCACCAAGCAATGGCTAGAGGCCCTGGCACACTCATATTCTCTCTCTCTCTCTCTCTCTCTCTCTCTCTCTCCCTCTCTCTCTTTCTCATAAATAAATACATAAAAATAAAAAGGTATCAAGTCAGATATTTTAGCACAAAATAATTCATGTCACTGGGAAGGAGATGTGAAAGTTAGCATTGAATTGGAAAGGAAAGGATTTGATAGATTTACCAAGCATGGATGTCACAAGAATGAATGTCATCAGGAAAATACTATTTAAAATCACCTTGAGATACCATCTCACCCCAACCCGTCAAAAAAATTGACAAGTGCTAATGAGGGTGCAAACTAGTACAGCCATTATGGAAATCAGTATGGAGGTTTCTAAAAGAAACTAGAAATAGAACTGCCATATGACCCAGCTATACCACCCCTGGGCATAGACCTTAAGGACTATACACTCTAGTCCAGGGATACTTGCACAGCCATATTTATTTAAAGTTGCTCTATTCACAATAATTAAGAAAGAGGATCTGCCTAGAGTCCACTGGCAAATTAGTGGATAATGAAAATGTGGTACATATACATTATACCCATAATATGAAAAAATGAAATTTGCAATAAAATGGATGGACCTTGATATGTTAAGTAAAGTGACCCAAGCTTAGAAAGACCACAACTACATGTTCTTTCTGCCATGTGGATCCACGTCTATACGTATGTACATAAAGGGATGCAAATGTAAAACCTAGAGCCAGAATGTTAACCAAGAGTAATGCATAGAGATGGGTAGGAAGTGGGGTAGGGGAGGCAGGAAAAGATACATTGTTAGTGGATTTTCCTTTGTTTTGTTTTCAAGTCTCTAGATTAGCTGTCCAATACCCCCCACACCTCCCCC
Organism: Jaculus jaculus; assembly: GCF_020740685.1. Classification (NCBI taxonomy): domain Eukaryota; kingdom Metazoa; phylum Chordata; class Mammalia; order Rodentia; family Dipodidae; genus Jaculus; species Jaculus jaculus. The sequence goes on along the minus strand of NC_059113.1, from coordinate 48,059,377 downwards.
ACAGTGATCTTCCTGATTCACTTTCCTCAGCTCTGAGATTGCCTGGCTATTTAAGTGGGTGCAGGAGAATTGAATCCAGGTCCTCACAGAGGCACAGCAAACTCTCTTATCCACTAACTCACTCCCCAACCTGTACATGTTGTTTGTATATTTATTTTAAATAATGATTAGATGTGATTGTGGCCCTGTGAATGAGCCAGTGGAGGGGAAGAAAGGGGAAGGTATGCAGTGATTTAGAAGTGTGTTCAAGGATAACATTCTTGGCAAGGAGAATGTCCTCCAAGATAAGAAGGCAAAAATTAGAATGGATAGAAATGTAAAAGTTTATTTCCATAAGTTAAACTCATAGTGGGGAAAAAGCAGTGGGAAAGGGCAGTCATGTTTGGCTGCGTTTGAATGGGCTAGATGTGGCGACATCAGGAATCTGGTGTGGGTCGATCTGCTGTCAGCTCCTGAACCATGCTCTCTCACTTTTTGACACCGCACAAATCTGACCTTAATCTTGATCCCAGGGCCTGACCCTTCAGTGAACAGTTAAAGAGAACTGGATATGTATTTTTTGTGTGCTTGAAACTACACCCTCTAACGGAGATGTTTCCCTACTTTTAAAAGATATTATCAAGTTATTGAAGTCCAAAAACATTCAAGCAAAAGGTGCATTGATTTAGGAAATAGTTTATATTTTCCCTGTCAAAAATTAACTTGAGTGGGCGTATAAACAGTAGCCTACCCTTGAAACCCATCCTGGATGTCACAAGAATGAATGCTCAGGAAGCCGAGACCTTCCTTCCAGGCAGCTGTTGTTCTCTGTCTTCATTCTGCATGCAGTTGGCACATGAGGGCTCAATATCCCAGCAGCAGTCTTCATACTCAATGGGGTATAGTCCTCAGAGACTCCATTTCTTCACACCTGCTCTGTTTTCCTTGCTTAGCTTGAAGTATTTGTCTAGGAAACATCCTGTGGGCATGATGCTCTCTAAAGGTGAGCAGTTTGAAGCATGGATAATCTGCTGAGAGGCTGAGAGGAGCCTTCTGTGGGGAGTTGATGCTAGTTGTGAACCTGAACTTATTTTGCCCAGCTATCCTCCCTCTCCAAAGCCAAAAAGAATCCTGTGTCTGCTTTATGATAGTCAGATCCTGAGTTAGTCCATCAGTAGTGCCAAACAGTGGAGGGACACTGAGCATAGCTGCATTAGAGTGCCTATGTGTAAAATGATAGGGGATGGTTGTATCAAAGTAGGAAATAGTGGATATTCAGAGCTTTGATAAGAGGCCCAACTGATTTCATAAATGGTAAAATAGCATCTTCAAACTATTTTTTAATAGAGGATTAGATGTGGTGGTGCAATATAGCTGAATACTTTTTCAACATCAATCTTCAGCATCTCTGTATGAGACCACTGTGCATGAATGGGCCCCGGGTCACGTCCTTACCAAGAACTAGGGAGGTCACACAATTGTGCAGGGCTGTTCTTTTCAAGAGCAATGCCTGAGAACATATTCTGTCTGGACTATGATGCTTTAAGAACCACAGGTATAGAGTGATTGAGATTCAGTGAATGTCCCTAGATATAAGTGATACATTCCACAGTGCTCAAGCACCCAGAATCATGAAATATATTTAAAATACAATCAATTTTGGAAAGATAGCAACCTGCTTCTGGCTAAATTGTATGCACTGTTTCAGACCTTCTCAGTCTTCATTTAAGGAATTAGTGGTAAGATTAAAATTTTAGGTAATTTGACTCATACAGGCAGTATCCCTCCTATCCTCGTCCTACGATGCCTGCCCCATTACCTAAACCAAATGCAAACCTGTCCACAACCTTGTCCACTAAATTAGTCACTGTTCCCCCAGGCTGGGTTTGCACTTTCCACCTTGGTGATCTTGCTTCTGTGAAGAAAACTTGTCTCTTAGACTGCTTGTTCTACAAGACCTGCCACATCTTGAACTCTTGACTCATAATGAGCAAAGTATCCTTCCTTCTGAACTCTTGTCCCCATGATGCACATTCTGTCCTCACTTTTCTATTCTCTATCTCTCATGTTGCTATAGTGGATGGTGTCTCAGCATCCAACAGTGTTCATAATTCAGAGATATTAAACCAAAGGGCCAACATATGTTCTTGCCTGAAAGATGTGAAATTTCCAAGAAAATTTGTGGACTGAAGATGACAAAGGATGTTAGTCCACACCCATATGGTTGGTAGTGACAGACAATTCAGTTACTCAGTGTAAACTACAGCTCATGCTTTCCCTGTCCACTTCCTACTGTCTTAAGGTGGCTGTCTAAATTCAGTTGAAAGGCCTGGTATCTTCTAAAGTCACAATCATAGCTCAGAGGTTATGCAGAGAAACACAGCCCCAGGAATGAATGAAGTAGACCTAAATTCTGTCATCAGCTTCCAAGGTAATTAACACAAAAAGGTGATTTTTATTTCTAAGTCAAGAACCTCATATGAGACAGTGATAGTACCTTGGAATGCCTCTAAGCCTTTGACAGAACTTGTTAAAGCCACACATCACCTTTGGAGTCCGTTCTTCAGATAGAAAAGTGAGTCATCTCCAGTGATGGGATGGTTTGGTGACTGTAAGCCTACACACTGGGCTGGGAGCTGGTCATAAAACTCTGAAACACAGTCCTGCCTTTGTGTTCTTTGTACTAAGACATAGTAAGACTTCAGGGCCAACACCCAGCCTATCCCATGCTCAGCTCCTTCCTCCATTTTAAAATACAACTGTCTCCAGTTCTGGACTTAAGAGGAGAATTATATGAGAGAGAGAGAGAGAGAGAGAAAACAGTGAGATTTTGGTCCTCGCCTACCACCTTGTTTGAGGCAGGGTATGTATTTATTAATCACTGCATTCTCCAGGCTAAGAGCTTCTGTCTCCACCTCCCTTCTCTCCACAGGTGCACTAGGGTTGTTTATGTCTGCCACAGCTTCTCTACCTATGTGGATTCAGGAGGATGTGGACTCAGATACTTGTGCTTGCACAGCAACTGCTTTATCCATCTAAGCTATCTCCCCAGCCTGGAAAATTATATATTAAGAAGATAAGTGTCTATAGCTACAAAGTCTCCCAAAACTTGCAGCTCTAAACCCACTCTTCAGTGTGAGCCATGGTTTCCTAAATTTCTGAAGCTTGGTGTTTGAACATATACCGTGACAGCTGATAGTATTCTAGATTGCACCTATCAGCTTGAACCTATATGGAGCTCATTGAGAGAAGGGAAAAAAAGATTAATCCTTATTCCTATCTTGCCACTTTCTGCACATCCACAGGAGCTCTCAGGGTTAGCTTGCTGAGTCTACTAGCTACCCCAGTATCTTGAGTACCATCTCCCAAACTAACACACCCAGATCTTGGCAGATCTGTTATAATTGCATTGGCAAGATGCAACAACCAAGCTGAGGTAACCTCGGCTCATGATTGGTCTATCAACAAATGTAGCCCACTGATTGGGTTCCTTAACATTTAGTCAATAGTTAAGAAAAAAAATCAACTGGCTAGTTAAATACTGAATTTGAACCCTGACCTTCTTCAACAGCTCATGAGTCACGCATAAGCTGAAGTTTGGGGGCTATCTTCTGGGGCATCTATGGAATAAGAACATGCCAGTCCATCAAATATATCACCACTTCATTTCATTTCTCTCATTACATAAAACACCTTCAACTCATAACTCTGAGTAGTTTTCAGACAACAATGAAGTCTAAGACATGCTTCATGTAGACTATCCCCCTATTGTCAGCCAAGGGCCTGAGGCAAAAACCTTTCCATATAACTCGGTTTCCTTTTATCTTTACAATCTAATATCTAGTTCTGTATTTCAGTTCTGAATATGTTTCATTCCATGAAGAGTCTTGATCTGTCATAGCCTTTTAGGGAGATGCAGAAAGCTTCAAAGCAAGTCAGTCCCAAGCTCAATGCCCTGGGGCTACCCTCAGCAACAAGACAGCTCTTGTTCACATCAGGCCCATCTGTACCCATAGCCAGACATGAGCTAGACCTGGACAAGGCACTGGCACCCAGAGGACATCAGCAGAGTCCCACATACTATCAAGCTTGGCTGTATCCACCAGCTCCTGGGTGAGTGGGTGTGTCCCTTTGGTGAGAGGCACTGGAAAGACACGGCAGGAAATATGTCATACTGTCATCATAGTGACATTACAAGAATTGCAATCATGGATTACCTTGTTATAAAGGTGAGCAAGCACCCCTTCTGGCCCAGTCTCAGCTGGTTGGAAAGCAGTCAGCTATGAGGATCCATTATCTCCTATTTGCATTGCTCTTCTTGTTCTTGGTTCCTGTTCCAGGTAAGATGGGTTGGGACGTAAGAGGTGGGAGGGTTGAGGATATGTAATTTAGTTAGTCCCTCTCTGGTCTTTTAGGAGGGTTAGGTTTGTTGAACTGACAATAATCATTAAGAACTGAAAGCAAGCTAGGATATACACATGAGAGACAACAAAAAGAATGAGACATTAAAACAAAAGGACTAGAAAAGAAGGGGGCTCACTGGAGTGGTGGGACAGGAACAAAGAGAGAAGAAGGGAATACAATAAAATATATGTTCATGTATTAAAATCCTCAATAAAAATAAGTAAAATGAAAAAATATACAAAAACAAACAAACAAAAAGAACTTAAAGCAGGGTTTTGACTCTTTCTTGTCCTTTCTGCCCTACATTTTCACTTAGAATGCCTAGAGGCATGAAAAAGGTGATATGAAAATTTAATTCTAACAGAAAAGATTGATTTAGTCTGATAACAAAGATAAGGCACAGACTTCCATTCTCTTGAGTTTAGTGGTTGGAAATAGAAGGACAGTGCTGCTTGCAAGGTTCTGGGAACCTCTGTGGTGCCCGCTTCCAGGAAGGCCACTGTGGGTTCATGGTCAAGCAGTAGTCCATAGAGATATCCCTTAACTTTAGCCCTTCTTTAACTTCACTCTTAATTTCATAGCAAAGGGGAAAAGAAATTTAAAAAATAAAATGTAAACAAATGCATAAAAGACATTCAGTAGATGGGTTATTTGAGGAATTTCAAAAGCTTTGTAACCTGTACCAAAGTGAACTCTCATTCTACAACATTCTCTGTTTTCCTTGCAGGTGATGGATTCCTTTTCAACTCCCTAAGAAAATTCTACTGCAAAGTCAGAGGTGGCCGGTGTGCTGTGCTCAGCTGCCTTCCAAGGGAGAAGCAGATAGGTTCCTGTAGTTCCAAAGGTCGAAAATGCTGCCAAAGGAAGAAATAAAAGGCCCAGAGTCATTCATGATGAGAGCGTTGTGTTATGGTGGGGGGATTCCTCATGGAAGTGCATAGAAGTAAAATGATATTAATATTTCTTTTTTAAAAAAATTAGGAGTTTGAAATTTTTGAACTTCCTGCTTATTGTGATGGTTGTTTCCAAGTAAATAAGAAAAGCATTAGACTCGGTTTGATTTGAATCAATCAGCATCTTAGAGGAGACTACAAGTTACCCAAACTTATTTTCCAAGGCCTCATGTATATCTATGTAAAAGACATTTTATATTTTATACCCCAGTGAAGGCATCAAAGCATCATTCAAAGAATAAGGAGCCTGACTGTTCCTTGGATGTTCCCTGTGCTCTGCCATCGTCACACCTGGCATGTACTCCAACTTCACCTCTCAGCTCTAACACACCCCTCCGCAGACACCTCACTGTCTATCACCTCCTTGAAAACAGTGAGTTTCCCAAGAGGAATAGTCTTTATCCTCATCTGCCGTAAGGTTCCTATTTGAGTCTTTATCTAGAGATCTTGAAGTTTGTTCCCCCCTCCCCCACCAGCCCAGGCTTAGATATTTGCATCTGCCTGCCGCTCTACACATTGGGTTGCGTGACTGTTAATGCTTGAGGGTGGGGACCTTGTATTAAACAAGACTGGGGTGCTGAGGGTAACACTCTGCACATGGAAGGTGCTTAACAAGCTTTTTTTTGAGTTGATGGACAGTCATATAGTTGGAAGTTGCTGTATTTTTATTTTGTCCTCTCTTGATGATGTAGAATAATTCAAGCTCACTGAGTGAGTGGTATGTATTTGGGTACTGTCTTCAGAAAGGAATTGCATCAACCATGGTATTAGGCCGCTCTGTATAGAACTGCCTGCAGCTACTTTAATGCATTTTTAAAGCCATTCTTGAAAGAACTACCTGGAAGGAATGGATTTCTTTTAAAGAAGTTGTTCAAATCCATCACTCAAGATTTAAGCATTCTAATATTCTGAGTCCAAGAAATATAACCAGATCTGCAAAGAAGTAGGAGTACATTATGCAGGTTGGAGAGAAGGCTCAGAGGATAACACATTTGCCTACAAAAGCTGACAACCCAGGTTCAATTCTCCAATTTCCATGTAAAGTCAGATGCACTGTATGACGCATGCATCTGGAGTTTGTTTTGGTATTGAGAGACTGTGGTGCACCCATTCTCATTTTCTCTCTCTCCTCTCTCTTTTCCTTCCTTGAAAATAACTTTTTTTTTAATTAAAAAAAGAAGTACATGATGCATTACAGGAGAACAGTAATTTAGTAAGAGAGACCCAGTGGTGAGGACAAGGACATTATAATTAGCCAATAGGAGTATAAAAGAGTTACGGTAGGTACATTCAAGGCTAAAAGGTAAAGTCATTCTCAATAAGGAAAGACATATAAGATGTAACAAATCAAATACGGAACATGGGATGTGATGGCTCAATAGATAAAGCCACTTGCTTTCAAAGTGCTGGCTGGAGTTCAATTTTCCAGAACCCACACAAATCCAGCCCCAAATCAGTGCATGCATCTGTGATCTCAACATGCCTATGGCAATGGGACACAGTGCCAAGAGAATCTAGAAGCTCTAAGGCCACCTAGATTGATGCACAGGAAGCAAAACAGTAAGAACAGTAACAATGGAGACCATCTCCAGCAGGGTGGGAAAGGACACAACCCCAAGCTGTTCTCAGACCTCCACCTGTTTCAGGGCATGAGCATGCCTGTACACACACACACACACACACACACACACACACACACACCCATACTCATACATAGAGATATGTACACAGTTTAGAAAAACAAAATGAAACTTTCAGAGATTAAAATGAATACTTGAATAAAAACATGGGGCTGGAGAGATGGCTTAGTGGTTAAGGCGCTTTCCTACAAAGTCTAAAAACTCATGTTCCAATCTCCAGGTCCCACATAAGCCAGATGCAGTGACACAAGCGCACAACGTCACACGTGTGCACAAAGGGGTACACCCATCTGCAGTTCATTTACAGTGGCTGCAGGCCCTGGTGTGCCCATTCTCTGTCTCTCTCTCTCTTTCTAAAAATAAATAAATAAGTAAATAAACAAACAAACAAACTGACCAATGGAATTCAACATTTCTAAATGTCTTCCAATATAACCAATATTGAACCCTAAAGAGGTCCCAAAAATAAAAACAATTTACTAGCAAATGAAACAGTGTTTAGACACAGTGGAATTTACAAATCTAGTTATAAGATCCAGGGATGTGGAAGAATCGCAAATATGTAGAAATTTATCAACTTGCTTTAAATTGCTCAAGGAAAAAATTGAAAGAAAAATAGAAAGTTTTTTTAAAACCCAGTCAAAAAGGAAATACAATCTGCCAAAATTCATGGGGATAGAGCTAAAACAGAGCGTGGAGGAATTTTGTGATTTTATAATATAAGGAAGAAAATTTAAAAAATGACATTCCATGATTCCATCATAAGAAAATTAAAAAAAAGTAGAAAGTATAGAAGTAAATAAAATGAAAATGGGCTTATAACTGATATTTTTAAAGATGAAAATCTGATTCTTTGAAAGTATGAATATTAGAATTTTACTGAGTTTAGCTAAGGGAAAAATAATAACAAGGTGTCCCAACAAGGTGTACATGCTTCTGGCAAGCCAAGAAAACGAGAGTAGCTCTCCAACTCAAGGGGACGTGAAAATGAATCACCACAAGGTGGCAGTAGTTCCCACCCTCCCTAGCCTCCTGCAAATTCAGCATTCTCTCAGGGATGAGAGGTTAACAGCAGAATCAGGGAAAGGCTGGTGTTTGGCAGAACACTTTTTTAGCTTTGTGTTGTGAACGAACGGAGGCATGAAGCTCGCAGAACAGTTATGTGATGACGTGAAGGAAGACAGTAACAAGGACTTTGAAGAGAAGGTGGGTATTTTCTAGTGACGCCCCTGCTGCTAGGTGGCTTTGAACATGTCTCTTAACCTTTCTAGGTTTCAAGATTTTCATGTGTAAAATTTAATCATACCTACCTGGAAGGTTTGTGAATGAGCATTAAAATGATATAACTTGTACAAAAGTAGCTAAGAAGACCAGCTAAAGAATCTGAGGCTGTGATAACTCCTTGAAAGCTCTAAACTCCCTGAAGAGATAGAATAACTCCCATGTTTCCACACGAGCATGTATGCTTGTGATTATTTCCTGACTACTTATTATCTGAGCACCCGGAGTCACAGCACAGAGCCCAGGTCAGAGTTGATGTTGGCTCACATATTCTGGGATGACTCTAGAAAAATACAGATTTTCCAAGGCTGGTTCACAGGGACATCCTCATTTCTCATCAGGACCAAAGCCACAACAGCAGCTGCTGTGCCAATGTCACCACTGCCTGGCCCAGCCCCAAGGCACACAGTTTGCTCTGATGTGAAGTGCTCAAGCCAAGCTTGTATCCTGGGCCGGAACTTGGGCATTCTGTCTCTCCACAAGTGCACACTTCCAAGTGCATGCTTCAGTGTTCCTTTGGCTTTCACTTCTAAAATCCAAGTTCAGAGAAAATATTATTCAGATGTTCAAAATGATAGCAGCAGAACATGGCATTAAGCTTCCATTCCCTCCTCAGTACAGAGCTCTGTGTAACCCCAACCCTGCAGCATTCCAACTCCCCAAATAGCCCTAGCCAGGAATTTATAAAAGCTACTTTAAAAAAATTATTTATTTTCTGTGTTTGTGTGAGTGTGGGCACACGAGTGTCACAGTATGTGTAAAGCCAGAGGAGAACTTTTGAGTGTCGCTCCTTGCCTTTACACTTACTTTGAGGCAGGGTTTCTCTCTCATTTTCACTCACCACAGCTTCTGAGCTTCCAGGAAATTTTTCTGTCTTCACTGCCCATCTTGCCATTAGTGTGTTAGGATCACAGAAGCTTGCAATGACTTCTGGCTTATTAATTGGGTCTGAGAATCAAACTTGGATAATCAGGCTTGAGTGGCAAGTACTTTATCCATGAAACCCACTTTTGGCTCAATGTAAAGGAAGCCATACCTGGAATTGGGAACCAGATCAGAATCCTTTGGAGACAAAGGTTATGTTCTCCAGTGTCAAGCTGTCATTAGTCTTTGGCTAAAAGAGGGGTTACATACATCAGATTCTCCCTAAATTAATAATGCTTATCCCATTTAAACTATGCTGACTTCACTCTCCATTGGAGAATCTGCTCTTCTTTTTCAGAAGGTACTGAGACAAGAGGAGATAAACTACCCCTTGTACTTCAACCAAGCCACAGCTGAATCCACAGAGAATTTGGGGAGACAAACAAGAGTGCTGCTTCCAGGCTGGTCCTGACAATCAGTGCCAGGGTGTAGGAGACAGATCCTGAGGATACCCAACACCTAGTAAAGCAGAGATCCAGAGGCTACTAAGAGCTCATCACTGAAATAGATTTAAAATTCATCCACCATGGCTCAGGGAATTTTGTGGAAGAGGGGGAGGGAATATTGTGAGAACCACAGGTTGAGACATCATGCCCAGAAGCATTCCTTGCCCCCCCCAATAACATTCTGCTGCTCCCATAATGCATAAACCATGACCCCATGGGGAATACTTGCAACCCCACTGAGGAGCATCCCCAGTGGAATGGGGTACCGACACACATTGTATCCATATCTTTTTAATAATAATAATAATAATAAACATTAAAAATAACACTTGGGCCTGGTAAGATAGCTTAGTTGGTAAAGTGCTGGCATTGCAAGCATAAGGAACTGAAGTTAATCCCCAGAGCCCACGTGCAAATGCTGGGCATGATGGCACATGCCTATCACCTATGCTTTGGGGAAATGGAGACAGGTGGAACCCTGGGGCTCACTGACCAGTCAGTGTAGCCTAATTGGTGAGCTTCAGACCAATGAGAGACCTTGTCTCAACAGAAAAGAAAGAAAAGGTAGACAGTGTCTGAGAAATTACACCCAAGCTTGCCCCCTGGCTTGCATGTGCACTTGAACACTCATCTAAAAATTAACACTGAGAATATCATGCTAAAAATTTTTGTTTTCCAAAAATCACAGTTGTAAAAGACTTTGATTTTCTAATTTTAATTATTTTTATTCCTGAATAATCTAAATGCCTACATCACTAGAGGTACAAGTTTAGTTTATTTCTTAGGATCAAAATTGTTTCAGTTTTCAGAGTACTTCAGAATATATAATGAGATAATATTGGGCTAAGGACCCAAATCTAAAACCAAAATTTATTCATGTTTTAACATATAACTTACATATGTAGACTGAAGGTAATTTTATAAATACTTTAAATAATTCTGTTCATTTTAACTGTGACTTCTCCCCAGAGATGCAAACTACACTTATTCCCCTAAACTGTAGGTGAGATATGTGGAAGTTCAGCTTTTATCCTCCCTGTTCAGAAGCAGGGGCATGAATCTGCCTAAGCTCACAGGCTTGCTCACTATGTTGTGTTTCACTTGTGTGCGTACTGTGGTGGATGCATAGGTATGTGCTCAGAGTGGTTCACTGCTCCCCTCCAGTGGCTGGAGCAGAGCTGGGTGCCCCACTCCATCACCATTTTACATGTTCTTCTAGGTGCTGAACTTTCTTATTTATTCTAGAGCTTGCCATTTTTTTTATTTTTTTAAGTTTTTATTAATTAGTTTTGTATTTAGCGAATACAGTCACTTTGGTACCATTATTAGGCTCATCTGCGACCTACCCCCTCCCCTTGGCCCCTCCTTGTTGAGGTATATGGGTCATGCATTGTGGTGTTAGCCCACAGTTATGGGTAAAATAAATGTCTCTGCCTATCATGACCCAACATGTGGCTCTGACATTCTTTCCACCCCCTCTTCCGCAAAATTTCCCTGAGCCATGTTGGGTTCATTTTTAGTCTGCTTCAGTGATGAGGTGTTGGGGGCCTCTGGGTCTCTGGCTCTCTGATTTTGTAAGAGTTGATTTTTCTCTCTGTTGATCACCCTCCCCCTTGTGCTTGTATCAGGTTCACCAAGAAAACAGCACCCTTTCTTATTTCGCCAATTTTTCTTAGTTTCAACTGGGGCCCTTTTGAGGTATTATGGCGTGGCTCTTTCCTTAGGATCTAAATCTATCTGAAAAAGAGAAGCAGATTCTCCAACAGAGAGTAAATTAGCACCAGGACAACAGATTATTTGCTGCTAAATAGGTTAAACCATGAGTTGCTTGGACAGATATTAGTCATTTTCCCCCAGTTGCCCATGTAGCACCTTCTGGCACTAGACATGCTGACTGTCTGGGGACTGACTCTCTTCCAACTTCTAGCCATACCATTCCATTTTATGTGTCAACCACATAAGGTGTCTTCAGCATTACCACTAACCTTTAGTGGGTCATCAAGTACTCTGACCGAAATCTGTCTTTCTTTTAGGAAACCTTGTAGGTCTCTCTGATCAAAAGATCATTGTGGATGATAGCCACATGCTGGTACTGGGAGTTACAGGTCAGTGCCCACTAAGAAAAGGAGGAAAAAGATAAGTAATATACAACAGCTAGAGTGAAACAGAGAGAGAGAGAGAGAGAGAGAGAGAGAGAGAGAGGGAGAGAGAGAGGGAGAGGGAGGGTAGGAAGCTGTAGAAGATTAAGGTTAGTCTTCATCATACACTTTCCACTGTCTTGTGGTTCAGGTGTTCCTTCTAAGGGCCTGGTGAAGGTTCAGCCATATTTTCTACCTTTTAGGAAGTAGAATTTTATGGTACCATTGCCATTGGGTCTAGATTAGTGTTTTCTCCATTGCCCTCCACACCCATCTTATTGTCTAGTCCACAAGATGCTTGCTGGGTATGTAAGGTATCTTGGGTAGATTCAGGTTAGGTGCTGTAGATGAGTGAGACTATGTGGCGCTTTCTTTTTCTGTGATTGGGTAAGTACACTGAGAATGATGTGTTCCAGGTTCAACCATTTTTCCTCAAAATTCATTGCATCATTTTTTCTTACTGCTGTATAGAATTCCATTGTGTAGATATGCTACATGGATATCTGGGTTGATTCCAGCTCTTACCTATTACAAATTGAGCCGCTAAAAACATGGTTGATCAAGCCTCTCTGGCCTGTGACTTGAAGGTTTTAGAGTAGATAACCAGTAAGGGAATAACTGGATCTGTTGGTATCTCTATAAGTCAACTTTTTCAGGAATCTCCATATTGCCTTCCAAAGTGGTTGTACCATCTTACATTCCCACCAACAGGGGATGAATGTTCCTACTTCTCCACATCCTTGCCAGCATTTATTTTCCTTTGATTTTTTTGATGTTTGATATCCTTATTGGGGTAAGGTGGAACCTCATAGTTGTTTTAATTTGCATTTCCCTGATGATTAGGGATGATGAACATTTTCTTAAGTGTGTGTTTGCCATTTGTATTTCTTCCTCTGTGAACTGCCTGTTCAGCTCTTTGCCCCATTTTTGTGAGTGGAATGTTTGACTTCTTACTGTTTAGATTTTTGAATTCTTTGTAGATTCTAGAGATTAGGGCTCTATCAGTTGGATAACCCACAAATATTTTCTCCCATTCTGTGGGTAATCTATTGTCTTTGCTTATTGTATGCTTGTCTGTAAAGAAATTCTTCAGCTTCATGTGATCCCATTGGTTGAGTGACTGTTTAAGATAGTGAGCTACTGGGGTTTTGTTCAGGAAGTCTTTTTCCATTCCTATATCATGGAAAGTACTTCCTAAATTTTCTTCCAGTAGTATTTGAGTTTCTGGTCTTATATTGAGGTCTCTGATCCATTTGGATTTGAGTGTAGTGCATGGTGAAATGTGTGGATCAAGTTTCAGTTTCCTGCATGTGGTTATCCAGTTTGACCAGCACCATTAGTTGAAGATGGTATCTTTTTTTCCAGCCTATATTATTAGGAACTTTGTCGAATATCAAGTAGCTATAGTTGCTTGACACAAAGTCTGGGTCCTCAGTCTATTCCATTGGTCTATACTCCTGTTTCTAAGCCAGTACCATGCTGTTTTTATTTCTATGGCTTTGTAATATAGTTTTAGATCAGGTATGGTGATGCCTCCAGAGGTATTTTTTTTGCTGAGGATATGTTTGGATATGTGAGGCCTTCTGCCTTTCTATATGAAATTTGAGATTATTTTTTATATCACTGTGAAGAACACTGTAGGGATTTTAATTGGAATTGCATTAAACCTATATATTGTCTTTGGTAGAATTGCCATCTTCACAATGTTAATTCTGCCTATCCAGGAGCATGGGAGGTCTTTCCATTTTTTCAAGTCTTCCTCAATTTCTTTTTTGAGTGTTTTTATGTTTTCGTTGTATAGATCTTTCACTTCCTTGGTTAACGTTATTCCTAGGTATTTTTGTTGTTGTTGTTATTGAAAATGGGACTATGTCCCTTATTTCTTTCTCTGTATCTTTGTCATTTGCGTATAGAAAGGCTACTGATTTTTGTGCATTGATTTTATATCCTGCTACTTTGCTATAGGAGTTAATCACCTTCACGAGTTTGGGGATGGAGTCTCTCAGGGCTCTTACATATACAATCATGTCATCAGTGAATAGAGCTAACTTAACTTCTTCCTTTCCAAATTGTATCCCTTTTATTTCCTTTTCCTATCCTATTGCTTGAGCTAGGACTTCCAGTATTGTATTGAAAAGCAGAGGTGAGAGTGGACAACACTGTCTTATTCCTGATCCTAATAGGAATTCCTCCAGTCTCTCACCATTAAGTATATTTGGGCCTTTGGAGCTTTGTATATTGCCTTTATCATGTTAAGATATGAACCAACCACTTCTGGCCAAGATGGCGACCGCCTAGCTTCACTTCAGATACAAAGGAAAAAAAAAGGCAAGTATTAGAGGGCAACTAGGAATGTTTTGCAAGAGGGAGGGCACAGATTGGGGTAAAACAGGGAAGCACACACCCCGCGACCTGCGCCCCCCGCGTCCCCCATGATCCACCATGGCGTGGCGCCCTGGGGCCTCGCGCGCACCGAGCCCCACGGGCCCCGGGCACCACACGCCCCGCGACCCCCACGCCCCACACCCGCGTGCCACGTGAACTCCTGAGTGCGCCATGTCCCCCTGCGTGCCCTGTGCCCCCCCGTGTGCCCCGTGTGCCCCACGGTGTCCCGCACCCCGGCGTGCCTCAGCTTGCCCTGCCCCCCCATGTGCCCTGCGCGCCCCCGCGCACCCCCCCTGCGTGCCCCATGATCACCACGCCCTCTCCGCACGTCCCAAGTGCCCCGTGGCATCCCGCGTTGTCCCACACCCACCCGTGCACCCGCGGCCCCCCCACGCCCCCCGCCCCCCCATGCCCCATGCCCCTAGCCCCTCGTGCACCGCGGTGCCCCATGCCTCCAGGGCGCTCCCCCGCGCCCCCCCGCGCACCCCACGTGCCCCGCAACCCCCCCCGTGGGCCCCACACACCCTGTGCCCCCCCCGCGCCCACTGCGCGCCCCTCGCCCCCCCCAACCGACCCGAGTGCCCCATGCACCCCGCCCTTCCCAGGCACCCCCCTGCGCCCCCTGCACCCCGCTGCCTCCCGCATGCCCTGCCCTTAGTACCCGGTGCCCTGGCACGCCCTGCACCCCCCCGAGGGCCCCATGCCCCCCCCCGCGTGCCCCACTCACCCCGTCATGCACCACGCCCCCTGGCCACCCCCCGCTCTGATCGGGCACCCGCCAGCCACGCCTGCCAGCCTGCTGCACTGAAGCTGAGACCTCCTACCTTGCCCTTCTTCTCTGAGCCTGCGAGTAGACTAGCCACTTGGTGCTCGGTTTTCAGGCCCATGGGGGCCACCCCTGCTGTGAATAGGTGGCTGCCAGATGCCCTGCTGCTGTGCTCACATCACTTCCCGCCAGTCAGCCTCTGCTGTGTCCTGATTCCGTACCCACATCAGCTGCCTCTGCACTACAATTGCACGTGCAGAGGGCCCAGTCCCACAGCAAGAGCCACACAAGTCCATACTGAGTCACTAGCGCCAGCACAGGTGCCATCCCCTACCTATACATCGCCACCCATCCTCCACTCCCCTGAGGCGGGAGAGCACAGACTGTTTACAGACCCCAGTGTACCCAGCCAGAGTTTGGGCAGCTTCAGGGCTTGCTACCTCAGTCCCCTTTCAAGCTCAAAGTCAGGCAGCTTAGGTGCATTACTGGGTGAGAATTTAGGCAACTTTGGCGCCCCTGTCAGGCTATAGATAGATGGCTTTGGCAAGAGTGAGCAAAAACCCAGGCTGCTTGCAACTGCCCCAGGCTGCCTTGGATTCTCATTAAGCTAGATCCCAGGCTGCTCCACCCACCTACCTGCCCATACACTGACATGGGGAGACCACTGCGCAAAAGAAATAACACGAAAAATAAAATGCAAGAAAATCCAGACAGATCACCCAGTCCAACAAGGATTACACCTAACCAAAACATAGAAGAGTGTTTAGGATCAGAACATCATGTGGAAGCAATGAACAATGCAACCCTGACCAAACTACTGCTAGAACTGGCAGGAAAGCTACAAAGGATAGATAATCGTATGGATGCTACCATCACTAAGCTAGAGCAATATGATAAGACGCTGGAAGGAATTCAAAGAGAGCTAAGGGAGAGTGAAAAAAAAGAGGACCTTAAAAATCAGCTGGCCACACTAAATGAAAACATAAAGAAATGCAAGGATGATTTCCAAGAATCATCAAGAAAATCAGAAAATGAGACAAAAAGGGAGCTGGACAAAGCAATGGAAGTGATACATAGAAAAGTAGTAGAAAATGCAAACTTAATCGAACAAGTCCAAAACTCGCTAGAGGCGCTCAAGAATAGAGTCAGCGAAGTGGAAGATAGAAATTCTGATCTGGAAGACAGGATAGAAGAAACAGTTCAAGAGTCCAAAAATTTCAGTAAGTTCAAAAGTTCCTGTGAGCAAAACATAAGGGAGTTGTGGGATACACTTAAACGTCCTAATATCAGAATCATTGGAATACCAGAAGGAGAAGAATTTCAGACCAAAGGCATGGAGAACTTATTTAACACAATAATTAAAGAAAACTTCCCCCATCTCTTAAAAGAAAGGCCCATCAAGATTCAAGAAGCAAACAGAACTCCTAACCGACTAGACCAAAGGAGAAACTCCCCAAGACATATTATCATTAAGACTCTAAACATTGACAACAAGGAAAAAATCCTAAAAGCAGCTAGGGAAAAACAGCACACCACTTTCAAAGGAAACCCCATCAGAATTACTTCAGACTTCTCAATGGAAACTCTGAAAGCTAGAAGGGCCTGGAATGAAACCCATCAAACTCTAAGAAACTATGGCTTCCAACCCAAACTACTCTACCCGGCAAAAGTCTCCCTTATAATAGATGGTGAAAGGAAAACTTTCCATGACAAAACTCAGCTTTACAATTATATGAACACAAAACCAAACCTACAGAAAGTATTCCAGGAAATTCTCCACAGAGAAGAAACAAATAACCAAACTCAAATGCCTACAAGAAGCAGATCACAGCAACCAAACCCAGAGTAGATAGAAAAAAAAAAAATTAAATTCCATGGAAATGCCAACACACCTCTACCACCACAACTTGACAGGGATCAAGTCAAATCTCACAGTCATCACCCTAAACATTAATGGCCTTAATTCACCCATCAAGAGACACAAGCTAACAGGGTGGATAAAAAAATTAGACCCCTCAATCTGCTGCTTTCAAGAAACCCACCTTAACACTAAAGACAGAAACCTCCTCAGGGTGAAAGGGTGGAAAACAATATTCCAAGCAAATGGAAATAAATATGAGTTTGGTTATTGTGATCTGCTTCTTGTAGGCATTTGAGTTTGGTTATTTGTTTCTTCTCTGTGAAGAATTTCCTGAAATATTCTCTGTAGGTTTGGGTTTGTGTTCATATAATTGTAAAGCTGAGTTTTGTCATGGAAAATTTTTCTTTCAGCATCTATTATGAGGGATACTTTTGCTGGGTACAATAGTTTGGGTTGGAAGCTATAGGTTCTTAGACATTGCAGTGTTTCATTCCAGGCCCTTCTAGCTTTCAGGATTTCCATTGAGAGGTCTGAAGTAATTCTTATGGGGTTACCTTTGAAATTGTGTGCTGTTTTTCCCTAGCTGCTTTTAGGATTTTCTCTTTGGAACCCATATTTAGAGTCTTAATGACAATATGTCTTGGAGAGTTTCTCATTTGGTCCAGTCTGTTTAGAGTTCTGTTGGGTTCTTGTATTTTGATTGGTCTTTCTTTTAAGAGACTGGGGAAGTTTTCTTCACTTATTTTGTTAAATAACTTCTCCATGCCTTTGGTCTGAATTTCTTCTTTTCTGGTCTTCCAGTGATACTGATATTAGGATGTTTAAGTGTATCCCACAATTCCCTTATGTTTTGCTCACAGGAACTTTTGAATTTACTGAAATTTTTGAACTCTCAAACTGTTTCTTCCATCTTGTCTTCCAGATCAGAGTTCCTATCATCCACATGGCTGACTGTATTCTTGAGAGCTTCTAGAGAGTTTTGGACTTGTTCAATTAAGTTTGCATTTTCTACTACTTTTCTATGTAATAATTTCTAGCCCTCTGTCAGGCTCTCTATTCACATCATTTTTTATTTTCTTGACGATTCTTGGAATTCATCCTTGCATTTCTTTATGTCTTGGCCAGCTGATTTTTAAGGTCTTCCTTTTTTTCCCACTCTCCCTCAAATCTCTTAACTGTCTTTGAACTCCTTCCATTTTGTTATCTATTAGGTCTAGTTTAGTGATGGCAGCATCCACATGATTATTGGTCCTTTGTTGCTTTTCTGCAAGTTCTACCAGTAGCTTGTTCAGGGTTGCTTTGCTCCTAGCTTCATTTTGGTGTTCTGATCCTAATGACTCTTCTATGTTTTGATTAGATATGATCATTGTAGGACCAGGTGATCTGATTGGATTTTCTTGCATTTGATTTTTCATATTATTTCTTTTGCGCTGTGGTCTGCCCATGACAGTGTATGGGCATGTAGGTGAGCAGATCAGCCTGGACTCAAGCACAATGGAAATATGAGGCAGCCTGGGTCAGTTGCCAAGCAGCCTGGGCTTTGGCTCTCACTTGCCAAATCTGCCTGATCTATTGCCTTGCTTGGGTGTCAAAGTTACCTGATCTCTCAGTGTTAATGCTGCAAAGCTGCCTGCATTCGAGCTAGGAGGGACACTGAGGCACCAAGCCCTGAAGCAGCCCAAACTCTGGATTGGGAACACTGGGACCTGGAAGCAGTCTGCGCTCCCCTGCCACAGAACAATGGCGGATGGCAGGCGCAGCAGACAGGTTAGGGGATGGCACCTGAGCTTTGGCCCAAGTGACAGACGCAGTCTGAGCATGGTAGTTGCTGTGGGCCTGGGCTTGCTGAACTTGTGGTGGCAGGAGCAGTAAATGAGCCAGTGGGTGGAGCAGTCTAAGCTTCCACAGGCAGGGATCAATTGGCTCGGGGTGGCGCCATGGATACGGTGGCTACTTGAGGGGAGGGGTGGGCTACCCACCTGCGAGGGAATCAGTGATTCCCTGTTATTGCCAGGACTCACTGAACGTGGGGTGGTGGGAGCAGTAAATGGGTGAGTGGGCCGAGCAGTCTAAGCTTCTGCAGGCAGGGATGGATCAGTGTTTGGTGGAACCATGGATACAGAGGCTACTTGGGGGAAGGGGCATGCAACCATTTGGTGAGGGGATCAGCGATTCCCTGTTTTACCCCCCTGTGTCCTCCCACTGGCAATCTATTGGAGATTGCTCTCCCTAAAAGACCCAGTGAACCCTTAACATCTTGCCTTTCTTTCCCCTGGATTTGAAGCACAGCTAGGCAGTCACCATCTTGGCCAGAAGTCCCCCCATTTTTTTATCATGAACTCTGGTGATTCTCAGGTCTCTGTACCCCATGGGGCTGGGGTTATAGATGTATGTGGCCATGCCCAGCTATTTATATTGATCCAGAGGATTGAGCTCAAGGCAGTCTGTCAGACCTCCACAGGCCCTCATGCCTTCACAGGAAGTGCTCTTAATCACTGAGCAATGTCTCCAGCCATATAACTATTATTTTTAATTATTTTTTGACACAGAGCCTTGCTTTATGTCAAGCTTATGAAAAGCAAAAATTATTTAGATTTTACCTAAACTTAGAACTTCTCTTCCATAATTTATCTCTGGTTCTTGGTGAGGTGACCCTTACTTATAGTCTTCCAGGCTGAGGCAAGACAGTCACTCTGCATTTCAGGAAAAAAGCAATGTCCCCTTTGGGGGAGTATCTGTCAAGTGAACTTTGTCACAAGGATGAATGTAGCTACAAAGAAGTCATTTTGGACTGTGCCAAATGAGGGGCATGAACCGCAGGCACAGGGGATCCTGATGGGGACATTCAGTACACAGTCCTCAGGTAGCTGTACAGGTGTCACTGGCTCTTTGGGGTCTTCTTCCTCAAAGGCAAGAGCAATGTCTTTCATGGCCCTTTTCATATTTTCAATCATTTTGTCTCCTTCTATAACAAGGCCTTCACTAATGAACTAAGATGAAATCAGGACAAAAACATACAGACAAAAAAAAGTACTGCTGGTGCTTTTCTGGGATTGGAACAAGACTGGGCAGGGAGAATTCACACTTGTATGGTATAATTGTTAAATTACAGTACGTTTTTGATAATAGTTGGAAGTATATGAGTCATGAAGGAAGGATGAGCTAGGATTAGTGTCAAGCATGAAAAATATGGCAACCACTAACTTAATTCAACCTCGGCAGCCCAATAAAGCTCCATCCTAGTGTTGTAGTGAGTCACTGGGATTGCTCAAAATATAATGTGTCATAATGAGTAGGAAAAGCAAATCAATAGCTATGAAGTCCCTACTTGTTAAAATCATAAAAATGTAAACATTAACTAGACACAAAGTAATATTGAGGGGTATTCATTTTAGTGTGTGTGAATGGCATTGAGATTCATGTGAGGATTTTCTCCATAGAAATACATGCTCAGATAATTAGAGTGTACAGCTACCTCCTCTTTGCTGGGACCAAACACTGCACCAAAAGCAGTTCATGGGAGGAAAGGGTTCAGTTCAGCCTACAGTCTCCATGGGGACATTTCATCTTGGTAAGGAAAGCATTACAAGGCTGAGCAGAAAGCCTGGCTCTTATCTCCACATCAGCAGAAAGCAGTTTAAGTCCTCCCCAGCAACACACCTCCTTTCCAAAATTTCCACCAGCTGGGGACCAAGTATTAAAAACACATGGGCTTACAGGGAGCATTTCATTCAAACTACCACACAGGGCAAAGTGTTAAGTGTCCTGGTTAAAAGTGGTTTTTTTTTTTTTTCCCTGTATGACTCTGGGGTGTGAACTCAAGGCTTTGCATATGCCGGGCAAGTGCCTGCCCCAAAGAACTCCCTTTTTATCCTAATTTGGTTTTAGACACAGTCTCTCTAAGTGACCTCAGAAGGCCTCAAACTCACTATGTAGCCCAGGCAGGTCTTGAATTTGAGATCGTCATGCCTCAGCTTCCTGTGTAGCTGGGGTTATAGGCATGTGGCACCATTCCTGGATTTGTGCAAATTTTAAATGACCACAAAAGTCCATGTGCTAAAATCTTAGTTCATCTGAAGCTCTACTTGGCAATGGTGGATTCTTTAGCAAGTGAGGCTAGTGGAAAGGAGCTTAGTCCTTTGGAGTAGATATTAAGACTCCTACCCATCTCCCTCTGCTTCCTGGTTACCAGGAGGTCAGTGACTTTCCACAACAAGTTTCCATTCATAATTTTGTAGCTTGAGACATACTCCCAAACAACAGAACTAACTGATCATGGACTGAAGCCTCTGAGCTGTGAGCCAAAATGATTCTCCTGTCTAAGTTGATTTTCTCAGACAATTTGTCAGTGACAGAAAGCTAATAGACATTTTTCTTTCACTGTCAGAAGCTGAAATAAATATAGAAACTATTAAAGAAAACTGAACTATTAACATAGTCTGAATATGTGTAGACTTTTGTCACATTTTCAAGTTAAGTATTTACTTTGTATGGACACATCATGTGTTGGTCTCATCATTTCCCTCTCCCTGCCCCATTCCACTGAGGGCCCATCTCAGTGCGATTTCTAGTGTTATCCATAGAGTTGTGGGTTATGAGTTGTTAGAGCAGCAGTCAATAATTGGGGATGGGGCAAGGCAATGCCTCTGGATATTTCCTCCCAATATGTGGCTCTTACAATCTTTCAGCCCCCTCTTCTGCAAAATTTCCTTAGCTGGGATAGGTGTGTTTCAAGTCTATTTTAGTGCTGCACTCTTAGGAGAGTCTGGATTTCTGCTTTGTTACATGTTGAATATCCTCAGTGTCTGTCTCCATCAGCCTGGCGCAGGTTGTCAGGCTCACTATGGAAGCATCACTCTTTGCTCATCTTGCCAATTCCTCTGTGGTTTCACTTAAGCCCTGGATGATATGCAATGGGTGGTTCATAGCCTGCCAGGGAGGCAGGTATCTTTTCTTGTCTTACTGATATATTTTTGTTGTCCTTGGTTTTCACTGCCTTCTAAAAAAGGACAGATTATCTAATGGACAGTGAGATCAGCATAGATTAAAAGGAATTAGCATTGTCCATATAGGGAAATTTTGATGGAAGTATACCCTCTTTGGGCTAAAAACTAGTGGGAAGGAGCTTGTCATTGGGGACCATAATCTTGTTCTTTATAGGATACTGACTTGGTTACCAGTTCCAGCTATGGTTCTTTTCCATTGAGTGGATCTTTTAGCCAAGCACAAAGTCACTGGTTACCAACCAAGGCTGGGTGCCACCATTGCGCAGCTATGTATGTTTTGTCAGCTGTTTGCTTTTGTACAGTAGTATCCTTTTTTTTGGTCACAAATTATTGGCCATGTTCTTAGTGCAGCTCATGTAGAACTTTCCAGCACTATACAGGCTTACCATCTGGGAATTGGTTTCTTTCCATATTACAGCCAGAGCTCTTAATACTCTGTGTTGGCAGTACATAGTGTCTTTTTTGCATAGACTTCATTGGTCTGGAAGATATTCAGTGTCAGGAAAGTGTGAACAGTGTTCTCAATACAAACCTGCTTACCATTCAGGGAAACCATGTCATGAAAAGAGATGTGATATCCATGTGGCAACACTCCAGCCTGAGATGGGAACTTGTCTGTAGTTTCTAATTATACCCTAATCCAGCCCTCTCATTCTGTGTTCCACCAGACACTTCCTCTTTGAATTAAAACATCATTGTAGATCATGCTGATCCAGTATTGTTACCAACTACTTTAAGAAATATCTCTAACTACAAAGTAGATTAGTGGTAACCAGAGAAAGGCAGGAGTGAGGATAGAGATGTTGACAGGTACACCAATAGGAGAAGTAAATACATTTTATTGTACACTAGTGTCACTGTAATTACAATTTTTATGTGTAATTTAAAACAGATCTAAGAGTTTAGATGAAATCAGCACAAAAAATTGTACAATATGGGATGATGGATATGTTACTTACCTTGATTTAATCATTGCACATGGTACACAGAAGTACATGTATAAAATTGTCAAAGAAGGGCTGGAGAGATGGTTTAGCGGTTAAGCGCTTGCCTGTGAAGCCTAAGGACCCCGGTTCGAGGCTCGGTTCCCCAGGTCCCACGTTAGCCAGATGCACAAGGGGGCGCACTCGTCTGGAGTTCATTTGCAGAGGCTGAAAGCCCTGGCGCACCCATTCTCTCTCTCTCCCTCTATCTGTCTTTCTCTCTGTGTCTGTTGCTCTCAAATAAATAAATAAATTTTAAAAAATTGTCAAAGAATAAATTTTAAAAAAACTAAAAATAATGAAAAATATCTATGGTATTGATCCATAGTATCTTCAGATTTATGTATCTCCTCTTTTCTCCCTTACCCTATCCTCTTCTGAACCTTCTACCTTCAATATTCTGCCCTTCTACTTGCCTGTCAAAAATCCTCTCCTCTGGAGGGTGGGAGGGAGAAGGGTCAATCAAAATTCAAGATATTATGAAGAAGACATATGAAAACCTACTCTTCTGAATAATAGCACATCCAGAAGCCATGGATGGTTACTAGAAAACTTTCAGTGCCAAGGATGGGATACCTTACAGTGAGTTGTTGGCCAGAGGGGTCCCTGTTTCCTCCAAAACATTACAGGCCCTTGGTTTCCCTTGAGAAACAGATGGTAAGATCATATTGCTGAAGGCTTCACATGCCTGATATTTCTCATGACAAAGTCACTGAGAAATCAAGCTGGTGCTGAGCAGAAAACTTTTTCGCTGTAGACCACACAACTGTAAGCTGGAAAAAGCTGCACTGTATGCAGCCCTATGGGAGATAGAAGTCATCAGCAGAGAAAATAGTGGACACTGGAAGCCTCAAGTTTGGCCAGACAGGCCAAATGACCAAACGAGTGCAGTAGTGGCATGTCTACTCTGGGGAAAACAACTGCTCTCTAATTGGACTGAAGGCCCACTCTATAGGAAAGAATACATGCCTGGTACTGAAAACCAAAAAAAGGATAAAAGTCAAAAGTCTAAGGCAGGGGAGGTCATGAGCCTTAGGGGTATAAAACTTGCTCCAGTCTGGATAAATGCATAAATTACTCTCACCAAATTGCCCTGAAAGCACTACACTTAATAATCATATTCATATATTAGTGCATTAATGCTACTCTCATTTCTGGTTAGAGGAGCTTTTCTTTTCAGATGGTGATGGCCACTGGGATAACCCAAAAGGCAACATAGTGCTAAGCAGAAGGGATGGAGGTGTGTCCAGCACTGAAACATTTCACACTCTCCAAGGATCAGGGTCCATTGTGTAAGAGGTGGCAAAAAGAATGTAAGAGCCAAAGGAAATGTACCACTCCTTACAATTCAACTGTCCAGACAGAAATTAGCTTGGGTATCCATGACCTCACAGTGCCTAGCAATACCTTCACAAGTCTGTCATAATAAGAGAAAAAGACAATGACATCAAATTAAAGAGTGACTGATGGAGGGAGGGAGGGGATATGATGGATAGCAGAGTCGTGAAGGGGAAGGTAGGGAAGGGGAGAGATATATCATGGTTTATTGTCTGTAAGTATAGAAGTTGTCAATAAAAAATAAAAATTATATTTTCAGTACCAGGCATGTATTCCGTCCCATTGAGAGGGTCTTCAATCCAATTAGAGAGCAGTTGGTTTTCCCCAGAGCAGACATGCCACTATTGCACTTGTTTGGTCATTTGGCCTGTCTGGCCAAACTTGAGGCTACCAGTGTCCACTGTTTTCACCACTGATGACTTCTGTCTCCCACAAAACTACATACAGTACAGCTTTTTGCAGCTTTCAGTTGGCTGGGCTATAGGGAGAATGTTTTTGGCTTAATACCAGCTTGATTTCTCATGCTGTTCAGGCATGCAAAGTCTTCAGCAATATGGTCTTACCATCTGTTTCTCAAGGGAAACTAAGGGCCTTGGCAATAGCCTGTAATGTTTTAGAGGCAACAGGGACCTCCCTGGCCAACAACTCACTAGAAGATATCCCATCCCTGGCACTGAAAAATTTCTAGTAACAATATGTGGTTTCTGGGTGTGCCTTTATCCAAAAAAGTAGGTTTTCATATGCCTTACTCAGAATATCTTGAATTTTGATTGGCCCTCACCCCCATACTTCTTTTACATAATGTCTTCCCCTGACTTTGCTTACGCCTTTCACCTCCCTGTTACCTGTTCTTCTACTTACATATATACAATACTATCCCCTGATAAATGCATTTATTATTCTTACCAAATTGTCATGAAAGCACTACACTTAATGTTAATGTTCATATATTAATGCTACTCTCACTTCTGGTTAGAGAAGCTTCTCTTTTCAGATGGCTATGACCAGTGAGATGACCCAAAAGGCAAGAAGTGCTGAAAAGAAGATATGGAGGAGTTTCCAGCACTGAAACGTGTCTGTCACAACCCCCAAGGCTCAAGGTCCACTGCAGAAGAGGTGGTGGAAAGAATGTAAGAGCTAAAGGAAGGGTACCACTCCCTACATGCAACTGTCCAGATAGAAATTGACCTCGATATTCATGACCTCATAGCCTAGCAATACCTACACAAAACCTTCATAATAGGAGAAAAAGATGATGACATCAAATTAAAAGAGAGACTAATGGAGAGAGGGAGGGGATAAGATGGAGAGCAGAGTTATGAAGGGGAAAGTGGGAGAGGGGAGGGAAATATCATGGTTCGTTGTCTGTAAGTATAAAAGTTGTCAATAATACACACACACACACACACACACACACACACACACACATATATGTATATTATAAAACAGAAAAAAAATTAAAAAGAATCCCATTGTCTGATCCCTTCCTGCTTCTCCTCTCTGCAAGCCTCATTCTAGCTTCCTAAACAGTACTACTGATGCTTACTATGACTTATAAACAAATGAAAGTACTCCATATTAGGATCTACATATCAGAGAGAACATGTGACATTTGTCTTTCTGAGCCAGTGTAACCTCGCTCACCATAATTTAAGAGCCACAGGGAGAAAGCTGTGCCCTGAAGCATTTACCCCCCAACAAAGACTGATTGGTCAATTGATGATTTCACAATGATATGATAACCCCACAGTGGAATATGGGAGAGGAGACATACGAGTATAACCCAAGGGGAATTTGCAATATGGTCATATATTAAAGCTCTCAATAAAAGTAAAAAAAAGGGCTGGAGAGATGGCTCAGCAGTCAAGGTGCTTGTCTTCAAAGTCTGACAATCTGAGTTTGATTTCCCAGCTCCCATGTAAAGCCAGATGCACAAGTGGAGCATGCATCTTGAGTCCATTTACAGTGGCTGGAGGCACTGGCATGCCCATTCTTTCTGACTGCCTCTCTTGTATCTCTCTCTGCTTGCAAATAAATAAAATTGTTATTAAAAGAATGCAAACCAGCTAACTTCTCAGAAGAAATACATATGTTTTTCAAAAGGAAAACAAAGAAATAACACACAGTACACCATAAACACATATACTTACTATGTATCAAGAAAGTTCTGCCCAGCTCAATATCATGGATCTTTCAAACACAACAATGTGAGTGAAATTGTCTCACAGACTGACTTTTTTTTTAATTATTGATTTATTTGAGAGGGAGAAAGAGAGACAGATAGGGAATGAGCATGTCAGGGCCTCTCAAGTTCCATATGCATATGTCACCTTGTGCATCTGGCTTTAGGTGGGCACTGGGGAATTGAACCTGTGTCCTTAGGCTTTGCAGGCAAGCAGCTCATCTGCTGAGCCATATCTCCTGTCCTGTGACTAAATTCTTTATTCTAAGTCCTCAAATTCCTTTATTGAGATGTCCTTCCAGCCTTCGTCAAACCTGGCCCACATTGTAGATTTCTGCTTATGTGCTAGTTTGTTGTAAGTTCTTAAAGATGGAAAAAGAAACAGACCACGATTAATACAACCTATTTTACCTTAGCAAAGCCTCACCATCCCCCCCCCTCCAAACTCCTGGCATAGGAGACATGACTATCAATGGTTTTCTTGGGTAAAATTGAGCAACTGGGTTTTAGAAGACACCAGACTTTGCTTAACCCTGAGCCACAGGGGATCCTTTAGGGCAGGTTCCATCAAGAGCAGCAGGGAGACTATGGGAGGCCCTAGACCCACACCCTCTTATGGTCTCACAACAGAATACAAATGGCAACTTGACCAGCTTGGAACCACAAATCTCAAGTCACATGGAGCTGGGTGTTACCTGGTGACCAGACAAGCTATCCACTTAGTGGTTTTGTTCTAGGTAGGCACAGGGAGTTGTGCCTGCCAAAGTATTACCCACCCAGTCTCTCTTTCCTCTCTCTCTCTCTCTCTCTCATTTTGTGTGTGTGTGTGTGTGTGTGTGTGTGTGTGTGTGTGTGTGTGTGTGTGTGTTTAAAAGGGATCAGCATACCTGTCTGGCTCTAATTTTAACACACTGGGTGAATGGTGAATACCGGTTCCACTGGAACCAGCCATATCTCATCCCAGCAAATGCAACCAGAGATAGATGGCTCTAAGTGGAGCCAGTTCCCACTGGGGCCCAGGCCTGTCCTTACACTGTCAGGGACAGCTGAAAGATGGCAGAATTAAGAGGGTATTGACAAGGTGTCACAGGAAACTCTTCCTCTGAGGAAACATGAAAATATGACATCATCCCAGATAGGGCTCAGATGACAGAAAAAAGTATGATTGCACTGATACTAGTTTGGCAAACCACTGAGTTTACTGGGGTGACTTACAGAGCATGGTGATTATTTACAATAACATGGAACCCCAGAGTAACCTGTTTGATTGGGGTCCCTTTGTCACAATTATTCCTTGGATGATCCTTCTTCAACTGCAGGGTGAGAATTTGCTTGCAGAGCATGGGGAACCCATGCACCACCGAGAAATCTCACTGGATCCTGGATGATAACTTCCTGTGGCTGCCCAGATGTGTGGAGACCACAGAGCAGCTGTTTCGATGGGGCTCACTGTGTTGGGATTATCCCCACAGACACTCTTCCTTCAGGAGCTGGGTGAGGGCTTACTTACAGAGCATGGATACCCCAAAGCAGTGTTTCAATAGGGTTCATTGCCCCTTCATTTTTTACCCTCTATACAATCTATTTCCTTATGAGGCCAAGAGACCCTGTGTGTGAGTCACTGCAGATAGCTGGCACTGTGGATGCCTGAGCTCTCAGGTCAGGGTTTGATGACCCTGCTCAGGACTTGCTTTCTGCAGCTGTTCCATCTGCTTTTGATTAGGTTGGCAATGGTTTACTGCTTCCAGTGTGGATGGATTTGTCATACACCAGAAGGCTCCTACAGTTAGGCTGTACTCAACAAGTCTGTGCTCGATTACAGGTTGAGCCTCTCACTCCATCCATCCTCTGACCTAAAGGAAGCAAGAGGAAGAAACTCCAGGTCCCAAGAGCAGGAGGGAGCTCTCTTGGGCCTCCCACATTTGCGTAAGGGCCACTGAGTGTTTTTTGTTCCCAAACGGCCACTCCTTGGACACACCAGGTAAGAAGCTCCGTGTTTCATCACTGGAATTACTGGAATTCCAGCCCGTATAGAGTTCTACCCAGGAGCCAGGTGTTTGGACCTATATAAGGTGCAGTGCTCAGCTCCCTCTGCAGTCTCTGAGAAGCTCACCAGATTTCAGCCATGAGGATCCATTACCTCTTCTTCACCTTTCTCTTAGTACTACTGGGCCCTCTTTCAGGTAACACGGGTGGGGGAATGGGCCGGTCACCAAGAAGATGGGACTGAGATTTTCTCTTTTCATCTCCCTCCCTCCCATCTCTGTCATCACCTCCCCTGTTCTCTCCTCTTCTTCTCTCTTTATCTGTCTTCCTTCTTTCTTCTTCTCTTCCTCTCTATTTATCCCCTCTTAACTTTCTGTCTCATTTACTCTCTCACTCTAACCTTTATCTCCTTTGTCATCTTTATTCTTTTTCTCCCTTTCCCTCTTCTTCTCTCCTCTCTTCTTTCTCCCCCTTTTATTATTTGTTTTTCAAAAGTATTTATTTATTTATTTATTTATTTATTTATTTATTTATTTATGAGGGAGAAAGAAGCAGACACAGAGAAAAAAGAATGGGCATGCCAGGGCCTCCAGCCACTATATACAAATTGCAGATGCATGCACCCAGTTGTGCATCTGGCTTACGTGGGTCCTGGAGAATCGAACTGGGATCCTTTGGAATTGCAGGAAAATGCCTTAACTGCTAAGCCCTCTCTCCCATCCTTTTCTCCATATTTTGAATCTCATTTTATATAGCATAGTGATGTGACTGCTTTTCAGAACCAAGCACCATTTCCTTAAACACTAAATGAGCATAACTCAAATATTTCGAAGCCAATTGGCAGCATTTGCATCTCATTTTCCGATAACTCCTCAGGCTCAACTTGAGATTTTGAAAAAAAAAATCCTCTACTAGGTGACTTGAAAAATAACAAAATGAAGAAAGATTTTTTTTTTTTTACTTGAAGAAGAAAGAACATCATTTTAGAAATTTTAATTAAAATTTAAAGAGTAGAGCCTCAGGGTACCCTGAAGAATCCTAGACAATTACCAGTCCAGCATCTGTTATGAGAAAATTTCCAGTTCCTTGGCTTTTTCAGGTAAAATGTCCTGGAGCACACACCCTTTTTAGGGCTAAGGCTCACAGCTCTGGCATAGCCACTGAAAGCAGCTTCCAAAACTGGGCCTAAGTTGTGTGACCTCTTTGACATCAGGAAGACATAATAACTTAATAAAAGGGATAAACAGCTTAAGGGAGGCAAGAAGAGAGCAATAGAGAGAAGGAAGAAAATGTGAAACTAAGACCTGAGATAAGCCATATGGAACTTATATTGAGTAAACTTAATTTTATCAATTTTGTTTATGGGTTCTAGGTTACAGAGAAGCAGCTGGGTACTGAAAGACACCAAAGACTTGGCTATTCCCAAAATTTAGAACAGTTCCAGGAAGTAGGGAACAAGGGAGGGAGGGATGGAAGACAAAAGGAAGGAAGAAAGGAAAGCATGATTGGAGGGAAGGAAGGAGGAGATTAAGACCCAATTTTAAATACTATAAATATCAGAAAAAGCTTGGTTTACTATTACTATTAATATTTTCTTGTGGGTGTGTGTTGTGGGTGTTGGGGTGAGGAATGTGGTATGATGTGGCACCCCATACAATTGTCTGTATGCTTTTAGCAGGGTGGGACTTGCCTATGGTAACAAAAGCAGAGCACTGGGTGTCCTGCTCCATCACTTTTCATAACACATGGGTGTGCATTTCTGACACGGTACTTTCATTTCTAACACACAGTTGCCTATTTTTTCCTTTTCTTCTAGCTCAAGGTATAAGCAATCCTTTTACTTGCTTCAAGAATAGAGGTCTATGTTGGGGAAAATGTCGTGGAAACTGGCAACAGATTGGTACCTGTGGCATTCCTGGACTCAAGTGCTGCAGAAAAAGGAAATAAGGAGGCCACAAGCTGCTGTGACAAGTCTGGAACCAGGATCTGCTCCATTAGCAAAGATGGAAAATCTGTAACCAAATTAAAGCACTTTTCTCAAATACAAAGAATCTTGACTCCTCATAGCTGTGATATTCCACCTTGCCATTTGCGTCACAGGCTAAAATCCAGAATCCTTGAGGACATGGTTCCAAGTTCTCTACAATACAATTAGGGACAGAGCAGTGAGTCTCCAAGGTTTATGGGCATCTGATTGCTTTATCCCTTGCTCTTCATTGGATACTCTGGGTGCATTTCTATAGTCAGTAACCTTACCTTCCCTGACTACCTTCTGTCATCCATCCAGTCCCAACTCAAACACTATTGCCATGACAGTCCAAGGAAGGAAACCCCAGCCTCCCCTGTTCTTCATAAGAACACTTCCCTTCACCTCATACCTCTATTCAGTCATGCCTTGCTCACAAGTGGGTAGGACTTTAATTCTCTTTGTAGCTTACAAGATCTCTGTGGGTGTGGGCTTTGTTTTACTCATTTATGTACTGGTCACTGGGGAGGAAAGTTGCTTCATACATTATTATAAGTCTAATGGCAAGTTTGAATTGGTCAGAGTGCTTTCTTGCTTGTAGATATCATAGGATATAAGCAACTTATGTAGAAAAATAAGTCCTCATTGGTAATACAAATAAGTGAGAACAAGGCATGTGGTACAGAAGCAGGTAGGTGAAGATGAAAACTAAAGAGACCTTTGGGCAGAAGTCAGATGTTGTCCTAGCTCCGGTCTTTCATGGAAAGGGTTTTGGAGTTTATGAATTCAGCTGGTGGGTCAAAGCTCCCTCTTCACCTTCACTCCTCATGGAAAGTGCATATCATCTCTGTCTGGGTGCACAACG
Organism: Jaculus jaculus; assembly: GCF_020740685.1. Classification (NCBI taxonomy): domain Eukaryota; kingdom Metazoa; phylum Chordata; class Mammalia; order Rodentia; family Dipodidae; genus Jaculus; species Jaculus jaculus. Next base: position 48,028,274 of record NC_059113.1, on the reverse strand, counting down.
CACTTCAGATCCAAAATGACACCTTGAATTTCCTAAAATCTCATCATTACAAAATGAAATGAAACATTCTTAGAGTGAAAACATTTGATCTGGATAGATACATCTGATGATAGAATGAGGTAAGGAAGGCACTGGTCAGAAAATGTAAGAACTAGAAATTCTGTTATTAACAAAAACAATCTCATAAATTAAAACAATCCAAATTTCAAATAAGGACAATATGAAGCCCCTGCAATTACACTACTCAATAAACCCATGTGCCTCACCAATCAGATTCTGTCTTTAATTATTTACATTTGCTAATGTATGCTATTTTCATTTATAATAGATATGTCGCTTTTCTCGTACCAAGAAGTAACTATCTTGGATTTTGGAGATGAGATGACGTTTAATCATGACGGTGATGACATTCATTGTCATTGTATTAATTACTTTTCTCATTTCTGTGACTACCTGACAACAGCAACTTAGGGTAGGAGGATTTATTTTGGCCTACTATTTGGGAGGATGTAGCCCATCGTTTGGAGTAGATGTGGTGGCAGGATCATGAAGCAGCTGACCACATTTGGCCCATAGTAATGAAGCACAGAGAAAGGAATGCTGCTGCTCAGCAAGCCTGCTCCTTTTCATGTAGTCTGAGATTCCGCCCCATGCATGGTGAGGACCCAGCCACCTTTAGGGTGAGTCCTGCTACTGTAATTAGCCCAGTTTAGAAAATCTGTCACAGATATGCTCTGAGATTCATTTTCATGATGATTCTAAATCCTGTCAAGTTGATAACCAGGGAGATTAACTGTCACACTGCTTGCAGAGAATGGAAGAATGTACTTAAAGAAAAAATGCTTTGAGAAAACTCTTTGACTATTTTGTTCTTGAAAGACAATATCCTTTTTGTGCATTTGTAGACAAAGACAAAATTCAAGAAAATGTTCAATATCTCCATATTTCTTTTGTTTTCCAAATAGAATCAGAGCAGGGAATGCCCTGGGCCTTAGGAATTATAAATAAAAGGAAAGGAATCACAAGAACTGTAGGGAAAGTGAAAGAGAAGAGCTAACTGTACTTGATCTCAAGAGAGACTGCTTATTTGAGCACCCAGCGGGGGATGGTGTCAAGCTTGTAAGGCTGTTTGAGGATCTAGACAGGAGTCAGGTACAGTTTGGTGGAGGCCAAGTAGCTGAGAAATGGCAACTGTTGGTCTGCAGCTGTTGCTTTTCACAGCAGGTCTGGAGCCTCAGTGAGCAACTCTGGGGCAGAATGTCTTGAATTGTTTCAGTGCTTCGGGGTTTTCTGAATTCAAGGAAGTTCATTAGAATCTCTCATGAAGAAAGTTCATCAATCCTTCAGGAATGACCAGAGATCGTTACCTAGAAAGCAGATGTATTTATATTATTATTATCACATTTTTTTAGGTAGAGTCTTGCTCTAACCCAGGCTGACCCAGAATTCGCTATGTAATCTCAGGCTAGCTTCAAACTGCCAAGGATCCTCCTAACCCCTGCCTCCCCAGTGCTGGGATCAAAGGCATGCACCACCATGCCTGGCTATAGTATTATTTTTAACACTTCCATACAGTGGTCACCTATCATTATTCTTAATTGTTTAAATAAAAATTTCAGTCATGCTTGGGTCAAAGATGTGAGGAAAATGTGTAGGCTTTGGTGAAGGGAACAACATGGTCAGAGAAGAGTAGGGAGAAGATGAAAGTAGGAATTTGGAAAGAATATTTTGAGTGTAATTCTCCTCGGTGAATCCTGAAAAAAATTTGAATATCTGTCTGCATTTACAAGGCATGCATTTACTGTGGCTGTTGGATTTGCATATGGAACCAGGATAATGCTTCAAGTCTGGGAAATTTTAAAACCAAGTCTGCATGCATATTTTATCCTAACTTTAAATCTAAATCATAAATTAAAAGGAGAAAGATACGCTGTGCCTGAAGTGTCATGCAGAGAGAAGACATTGTAAATGACACCATGTTTTTGTGAGTCCACCTAGCTAACTCCAACAAAATTCTTACCTGAACTTTGCACCAGCTTTGTCTCATCCAAAAGCGGGTCTACAAAATCCAAGGCTTATCTGTGACTAGGACTGGTATGATTTACTTTGTGTATATTCTGGCTTGTGTGTGTGTATGTGTGTACTTGGTGGCATGATAGCTTTTGTTACTTTTAGACCTATAACCAGTAGCCCTTCAAGTACTGCTGTGGTTCTTTTTCCATTCTTCTCTTATGGGAAACTATATATAAGGTACATAATAAGTATGTATATGTATAATATCAATTGACCTATGCTCTAACTCTTGAATTCTTTCTTCTGTTGCAGCTTCCTCTCATTCTGACTCCTGGGATTATGTAATAGGCACCCTGTCACTTGTCCCTGAGTAAGAAGGAGGTGTAGATGCTTTAAAACTTCTGACCAGAATGTGGTAATGCAAAACCACCTACACAACACAGACAAGCTTGGGGTTGATGCCATATGGGTTTTTAAAAAGAGACCCATGGTACAACCATAATATTGTTTCCCTAGCTTTCTCTTATAAATAAGAAGTTTAAAATAAGCATGTATATATTTAATTGATATTAAGTTAGAATTGAAAGATTTAATAAACAAAAGTACAAGATTTTGGTTAAACGTGAAATTCTGAATTCAGATAAGTAGTTATTAATGTTTTGGTATAATCCATCTTATATGATATTTAGGACATATTTATAAGTTGCTCATGATTTATCTGAAACTTGGATTGAACTCTGGCACCTTCATTTTATCTATCGATGCTATACATCACTTATTTTTTTTTTTCTCTTTAAAGACACTCTGTTTTGGCAAAGCACTTATTAACTCTATGCCTGAAGTTTATCTCATTGGTGCTGAAAGCCGAAAGCCGAAAAAAGGCATCTCAAAGACACCCATGGGTTGGTGACTATGTCATCATAAATAGCAAATGCGTATAAGGTAGGAGATGGAATTAAAATTACTTTTAAGAAACCTTTGTATGAATCATCTGCAGGAGGAAATGCAATCTTAAGAAGATTAAATATGAGGAAGGGAGGCGAGCCATTCATATTAGTGGTGGAATATGAAGAAAACACCACCAGCTTGCTGACTATAAAAACAGAAGGAACCACAAACCAAAGAGTACAGGCTCTCTCAAGCTTGAAAATGTAGAAGCCAATAACTCTCCTTTGTCACAGCAAACAAGAAAAAACAGGTTCTTCCAGAACCTCCTGGAAAGAACACAGTGCTGCTAATTTTGACTCACCATTATAAATTAGTGGGTTTTAAGCTACTAACTAAAGCTTGTGATAATTTATTCCTTTAGCAGTAATACACTAATATACAAGTTTCAAATCCTGCTCTGAGGCTAAAATTAGCAGCACAAAATATCCAATTCTACATTTGTTTAATGGAGGAAAGAATGAAAATCTAACAACCATCAGGAATTCTGTGTTTTTCATGGAAATGCCCAATGCTCACAGGCCAACTTTTCCTCAGTTAGAGGCTGTTCTGAGCTCAGAATTATAGGACTCTGCTATTTCACTTGCAGTTTGGAGTTTACTATGATCAGGCCTAATCTGGAGTAGAGGGGGAGGACAGACTGTCTCAGTTCCAATGCTTCACTCCTCCAAAGGAATTCTCAAAAACATTTACTCAGTTAAATTGACAAATTATCTACATATTCCACTGGAGTTATTCTTGTCATTCCAGGGTTCTCTTGTCCTTATTTTTTAAAACTTTTTATTGACAACTTTGATATATGTACATAATGTATTTTGATCATAATCCTCTGACATTACCTTCTTTCACCCCCTCTCCCCATGGCCCTTCTACTAAACTCCTTTTTCTTTCCAACTAGTCTGTCTTCTATTTTGATGTCAGTTTATTTGGCTGTCTTCCGTCACTCATGATGGAATGTTGATGGAACCAATATTGTGCAGGACTTGTTCAGGTAACAACAACTGCTGTGAGATCTTAATAAAACTGCCAGCATTCCAAAGTAGTCCTCCCCATCCTTTGGCTTTTCCATACTTTCCCCCCTTCTTCTGCATTGTGTTAAAGGGTTAATTCTGTACCTATCCATCACATACCCTCTTAAGGACTATCCTTAGGGTCACACAGAGTATTGCTATCTCACAAACCATTGATTATCTCCAATGACTTGGTGTTACCTGGGTTCTAAACATGAATGACCACAGCCCACAGAAAATATGAAGTCTTCATGTACATTCCTAGAATCATCTGTGATATATTCAGCTACTTTATATCATCCTTCTCCTCTGAAGATGAGTAAGCTACCATCCCAGCTCACAACTCTACATCACAACAGTATTTAGTTAATGCTGAACTTAAGAAGTTTCTCCTGATTTTCAACAGTCCCTGAAAATCCAAGTGCCAAAATTATTCTCTCTTCTCTCAAGAGCAAACAATCAAACCTGGGTGCATGTGGAGAAAGATAATTGACCAAGTCCTGATAAATGCCAGGTTATGCTTAATTGGGCAGCATGTAGCCTCATTTGATGGCTGGTGTCCCTGGAAGGATGGCAGGACACAATAAGCATAAAAACACCACTTAGGGGGCTGGAGAGATGGCTCAGCAGTTAAGGTACTTGCCTACAATGCCTAATGACCTGAGTTCGATTCTCCAGTACCCATGTAAGGCCAGATGCGCAAAGTGGCACAAGTATGAAGTTTGTTTGCAGCAGCTGGAGGCCTTGGTTTGCCCATTCTCTCTTCCTTTCTTCTTGAAAATAAATAAATAAATAAAATATTTTTTAAAACCCACCACTTTGGAAACAAATCCAAGCTAGATGTCCTAAAAATGGCTATGAAGTAGGAGCAATCCTGGCTAAACTCCACCTTCCCCATAGCCACTTCCCAAAGAATTATTTTGTGGACAAACTTCTGGCCTACCCAGTACAAAAAGTAAAACAAGTTCTCAGACAGGTTTGGTGACATGTGCTCTATGTGCTCTGTTTCTGTCACTTGTAACTTTAATAGAACCACAAGCATCTCTTCTGACAGTGATCATCTTCTTTATAAAGTGTTTGGTCTTCTGGGCTACTCACTGCTTTCATCGCCTCAGGTATCTGTCTCCCTATCTCTCGCTCACATTGCCAATTTTATTTTTGTTTCCTGAACCAGGTAGGATGAATCTGACAAATAAAAGAAAGAAAGAAATTGAGTTTATACCATAGTTTATACCTCATTGTTTACTTGACTAAATTGATTATTAAGAACCATATGCCTTCCCCTTTACATTGAAAATACATGTGATCTTAAAAGACATTTCTGGTTTCTTTATTTCCTTTTTTCTTTTCAAGTTTTTTTTTTTTTATTAACAACTTCCATGATTATAAAAAATATCCCATGGTAATGCCCTCCCTCCCCTCCACTTTCCCCTTTGAAACTCCATTCTCTATCATATCCCCACCCCCTCTCAATTAGTCTCTCTTTTATTTTGATGTCATGATCTTTTCCTCCTATTATGATGGTCTTGTGTAGGTAGTGTCAGACACTGTGAGGTCATGGATATCCAGGCCATTTTGTGTCTGGGGTGAGCATGTTGTAAGGAGTCCTACCCTTCCTTTGGCTCTTACATTCTTTCCACCACCTCTTCCGCAATGGACCCTGAGCCTTGGAAGGTGTGATAGAGATATTGCAGTGATGAACACTCCTGTAACTTCTTTCCAGCACCATGATGCCTTCTGAGTCATCCCAAGGTCACTGCCATCTGAAAAGTGAAGATTCTCTACCAAAAGTGAGAGTAGCAATAATATAAGGGTATGAACATTAAGAGAAGTGCTTACTGAGCAGTTTGATAAGCATAGTATATGCATTTAGCCAGACAGCAGCAGATGTTACATCCCTAGGGCTCATGAAATATTTATTTATTTATGAAGAGGTACAGATATAGAGAGAATGAGCATGCCAGGTCCTCCAACCACTGCATACAAGCTCCAGACACATTTCCCGCCTTGTGCATCTGGCTTACATGGGGTCTGGGGAATTGAAACTGGGTCCTTCGGATTTGCAAGCAAGTGCCTTAATTGCTAAGCCATCTCTTTAGCCTGGGGATTTCTTTTTAAACAAATATAATGGACTAAATAACTTTCATTTTCCTTCACTGCTTTTACACTTAAATATCTGATACTGATGCATAAGGCAAAAACAAAGTGACTCTTTCAATTAAGGCACAATTAATTTCAAGGAAATTCAGGATTTCTTTTCATAAGCATATTCTTTTTTCTGACAAGAGAACCTCATACATTTTATAAATTTCACTTTCATTCCTCCACTGGTCTGTTCATATCAGGAATCAACTGTCACACACTGTTCTCCATTTCATCCTTCAGTCCACAAGTGACTGGCAACTAGCTGTGAAGATACTGGCAGATATCTTCTGCCCACACAAGTGTTACAGAAGATGGCACAGGAATAAAGAAATGCCACTGAAGAGACCACTGAGGAACACAGTTCCTTTAAGACTTATTGACAGTTATGGTCCTAATCTGCATATCTGTAAGTATGTATAGATAGGGGTAAAATGTGGGTAAAGCCTATAAGAATGGAATAGTAACCAAAGGTAGTGTAAGGTGATAAGCTGGAAAAGGGGCAATGGAAGGATGAAGAAACACATGTGATATATAAACAAGTAGGGGTAATATTGGGGAGGAGGGGAATTGGAGGGGGAGAAAGATCAGTGATAGGAGAAGGAAGAGAATAATCTTAAGTAAATAGAGTTTGAAAATTCCAGAATAAGCAATAATTAAATCTCACCAACTATTTTTTAAATTAATTAAAAAAGTAAACTCAGATCACTATTTAAAACAGAGATACTGACCTCTTGTGACTATGGTTTACTGAATGAGTAATGAGTGTGCTTTAATGCAGGAAGATATCCAGTGGTTCCCCATATCCCTCCAAACTAAACACTCTTCATGTTGGCATTTGGAGCCTTTAGAGAATAGATGGATTGATCATGATCTTGTACGTCTTAACTTCTTTGCAAACTTGACCCACTTTTTCAAGCAAGCACCTCAAGCTACTGTTTCAAACATCTCCTCAGTCTCGGCACCCATCTTTTCACCCAGCCCCACTTCTCCCTATCTGCTACTCATCTGCTTTGCTGTCCCAGCTGCCTCCTATGGCACCCCGCGCACCATCTACGTCATCAAACTGATTTCTGCTACAAGACCCAATTCCAATCCTACTTCTTTGATAAAGCCATTTCAAATTCATTTCCTAAACTGTATGTGATGTGGAAAAATGTGTTCCCATAATTGTCAAAGGGGGAAAGGTGCTGATTTTAACCCTTTAGATTATTTCTGGATGAGATGGTAGAATATTAGCTTTCCTGTCAGGAGAAAATCAATCTTTGCTTAAAAAAAATACAGCAGCCATTTGGTTTTTGCCCTGGAAATCATATATAATATGGAAGTACAGGAAAGAAACTGTTAATTAAATCTCCATTTTTAAACAAAATAAAAGTTTGCTTGTTTACAAGGAAGTTGTTACACAGGCCGAAAGGACAGAGAGCTGGTGGTGGGGGGTGGGGGGTGAAGGAAGAAAATGTTTTATTAGGTCCTTCTAGGTTTCCTGGCTGGTGCCATAGGAATGAAAGCGACAAACAATAAGTCTGCCCAAGAAGAGGTCACTAACACATGCAGCACTCACCACAGAGGAGAACCTCGGGGTTGGGTGAAGTGCAAGGCAGCTGAGACAGGGGCTTCCATGATATCGCACTGAAGAAGGACCCATGTAGGAGGTCACCAAGGGAAAGTGTTGACACTTTAAAAAGCAGCAAATGGGGACAAAAATGAACCTAATGGAAGATAAGTGTTACTTTAGCAAGTTTCTTCTGTAGGTTTCTCTCAGTGCCTTTTTAGGATGGCTGCTTCTAGAGTTAGCCATGGTAATTAAGAATACAAGTCTGCTTTTAGACAATTGCTGAGGGCCAGAGAAATTCTCTTGGCATGAGATGCTCTTCAATATCTTCTATTCCGTGTAGAAAACTAGTATATTTTGGCAAATTCTAGTGACTTACAGGGGTGGGGGGCAACTGAGGGGTGACATTATCTACCAGGGGTCTAGAATAGGTGAGGAACATGGTCAGGAAGAACTCTTCTGTCCTTGGTGAATTTTTTTTGTCTTTTACATAGTGCCTCACATTCAGCCAAGATTCACAAGATCCTGTCACATATAATGGTCTGTTGCAGCACCTGGCAAGAGGACACAGGGTTTACCATATTGGATGTGGAGCAGGAGGAGAAAGCTGCCCAGGAGAGGTGGAGGTCCACATGACTTAGGAGTAATTGGGAATTTAAGCAGTTCATGGAGAATCTGAAACCCATCAGAATCACCTGAGAGACTTGCCCATATTCATTCATCAGGGTTGAGTTTCAGCTGTGTGGTTTGCAGATAAAAAAACTTGTCCTAGGAAAGTTCACACTAGTATTAGAGCAAATTGAGAGGATATTTTGGAAATGCTAAGCAGAGTTCCATGTGCAGAATAAGTGACCCATGAATTCCAGTGACTATATTTTCATTATTGTCATTATTATGAAGATCTTGTGCATAAGAGGAGATCAAAATGTATATTTAAAACTTTCTACTATATAGTAATGTGGTAACATTATATACTGTAAAATTTTATAAATATAAATAGATCTGAGGCAAAATGTTTGTAAAGAGGGCTAGGGTGACCCACAATCTCCATTGGGATGACAAGCTTGCTGGAGAAAATGTGCAACTGGGGGCAGGCCTTGGGGTGTTGTAGGTCAGCCCTGGTTGCCACACTTACCTCAAACCTGGAAGACACATTAGAGACTCACAAGTCCAGGGAAACCAAGGAGGTTGTTTGGTTGTCCCGATTACTCCCCCTCCTCTACATCACTATATCACTATATTGGATTGTAGAAACTGCAAACAAACCCCTCCTCTTTAACACTACATGGCCTCTCAGCTACTGTCCCTTTGTTTTGCTGAGATTTTGAGTAAAACCCTCTGAAAATGGTATTTCACAACCCCCGCTTCTTTACCCCTTATCACCCTGATGCCACTTGGGTCTAGCTTCTGTCATTAAGGACATAAGTGCAGGAGACACAGTCTCACTCAGCCTCTGTGTGTTGTCTCCCTGACTCTTGATCATGTCACAATGGGCACCTGCTCTCATACCCCTGCCTCAAAGAACAGGCAGCACTTTTGGGAAAGCAGAGGAGAACCAACTGCCAGGTAAGGTTTTTTATACATGCCATGTAGTGAGGAAGAGGTAAGAAGACAATCTAGAGCATTTAGGGAACTGCTTTTCATTAACAAGTACAGGAGGAAGGATTGTATAGGAAGCTTTCAGTACCTGTTTTCTATCTTCCTCCTCCTCCGCTATCATCTGAGTTTGTGTCTATTACAAATTCATATGGTGAAATATAGTCCCCAGTGAAGTAGCACTAATAAGTGGGGGCTCAGGGAAGGAGATACAATGAGGCAGCCCTCATGGACGGAGTGAGTTTCCTTGTGAAAGAGCAGAGCTTGCTCTTTCCACTACACCAAGGACAAGAGAGAGAATCCTCCATCTGCAAAAACTGGCCATTACCTGACTTCAAATATTTTGCTACCTTGAGCTTGGATTTTCCAGCTTCCAGAACTGTGTGTGTGTGATAAACTTATACAGTTTATAAATTACTCAGTCTACAGTACTTTGCCATATCATGCTTTATGGACCAAGTCATTATTACTATCATCATTATCCTTGTTATAATGGTTCTGTTGCAGAGACCATGGAATTAAAACCCTATGTTGAACTAAAATTACTTACTTGCCCATTTTACTATAAACACTTCTTTTAGGTCAAGATCACAGAACCAAAATCAGTTTCTACATAGTTGAAGATTCAAGTGCTGATTGTAAAATTTATATTGAATACATTTTTTCCCCAAGTTTCTTCTAGACCAAGGGAAATGTTAGATGTATGCTTAGTCATGCAACTGTTGTCTGTGGAGCTGGGCTAAGGGAAGTAAGCATGGACTAGTGAAGGCTGGATCAACAGTGGCTGAGCAGGGACCAGGAGAGCAAGCATGTCTGCTCTAGCAGAGATGCTGAGGAGAACAGGGTACCTTCACCTCACTGGACCTCTCAAAACCCAGTCACAGACACCAGGGCCAAAATATCAAAGAAGTTTTTCATTGATACCCCAACATCATTATAAAAAGAATTTGATGGTGTCCTAATTTGTTGGAGATTTTCAAAGAGAGACAAATAAACTGGGAGTGGTGGTGCACATCTTTAATCCCAGCACTTGGGAAACAGAGGTAGGAGGATTGTCTTGACTTCAAGGCCACTCTGAGATGATAAAGTCAATTCCAGGTCATCTTGGCTTAGAGTGAGACCATACTTTGAAAAACCAAATGAGAAAGAGAAAGAGAAAGAGAGAGAAATTGACTTAATCCACATGAACAGATAGTCAAGCCTTCTCAGTATCTCCTCTGAAGCTAAGAAATATATAGCACTCCCTTCCTTCCTTCCTTCCTTCCTTCCTTCCTTCCTTCCTTCCTTCCTTCCTTCCTTCCTTCCTTCCTTCCTTCCTTCCTTCCTTCCTTCCTTCCTTCCTTCCTTCCTTCCTCCCTCCCTCCCTCCCTCCCTCCCTCCCTCCCTCCCTCCCTCCCTCCCTCCCTTTCTTCTTCTTTCTTTCTGAGAGCAAGAAACAGAAAGAACCGGCACCTCAGCCACTACAATAGAACGCCAGACGCTTGCGCCACCCAGTGGGCATGTACGACCTTGCTCTTGCTTCACCTTTATGCATCTGGTTTAAGTGGGAGAGATCAAAAATGGGTCCTTGGGCTTCACAGACAAGTAAGTACCTTAACTGCTAAGCCATCTCTCCAGCCTGCACTTTTTTTTCCCTTCCCTTGTTACTACCTTCGTCCTTCAATCCTCCTCTTTATTTTCTTTATTTCCTTCTTTCTTAGTCACTTAAAAATGCTGTAACAAGTTGCCACAAACTGTGATGCCTATAAATAAAAGAACTTGATTTGTTATAGTCTAAAAGGCTGAGATGTTCGTGAACAACGTGTGGAAAATCTTGATGTCTGCAAAGAGTCAACATTCTGATTTATAAATAGCATCTTCTCACATGGCAAAGGAACAGCTGATAGGTGATTTGGAAAAACCATTGTTTTGTAATGATTTATTCTTTAAAAAACTGTCCTCAGGTGGGGGTGGTGGTACATACCTATAATCCAAGAATTGGAAAGGCAGAGGCAGGAGAATTGATGTAAATCTGAGGTCATCTTATTACATAGCAAGTTCCAACCAAACAATGAAAAAACACAAAATGCTCCTCCAAGTTATAAGAAGAAATGAAGAAAAAAAAAAAAAAAACAATGGAAAATGCTAACTTACTAGAATTTTCACCTGAGCATTTTGTCTTACCTAAAAATAAATAAATAACCAAACAAACAAACTCCTTACCATGTAGCCTACACTAGCCAGGAAATTCACTCACCATGTAGCCCAGGTTTGCCTTGAACTCAAATCCTCCTGCCTCTTCCTCCTAAGCACTACTACATGTGTGCACTGTTAAGATGCAGAAACACTTCTTTGTGGAGCAAGAAGTAAGTTTGAATCTGTAATCATGTGTTTACAGGTGAAACATTCTCCAAAAGATATCCCACTTGAATGTTCTACTAGGAACAAAAGCTTTCCCTTGAGCCAAATCATTCCTGCTCTCCCAGATCACTGGCTACCATTGATGTGCTTGGAAGAAGGAGGCACCCTTAGAAACCACCACTCCCTCCTATCATGTCAAGAACTGATTCCACATCATGAGGCTGCTATTCTTTCTCTTTATCCTCCTTGTATATCTTATCCAAACATCATCAGGTAAGCTTGGGACTGTCACCAGGCCTGGTAGATGATGTGATGGGTGATCTTGGAGACTGGAATAGATCAAACTGGCTCATGATCCAGTCAGGTGTGGACTGGATCATAAGTAGTGTGCTAGAACAACATCATGGTCATAACCCTAAGATTACCTTTAACTGCTTGTAGTGATAGATAATACACATAACTAATAATTGTGATAGATATGACAGATGATGTTTATAATGGAATTTTCTGTGTACAAACCCATTTAATGTGAATGACAATATCAGCACCAGCACCAGAAGTAATAACAGTAAATGGTCCTGATTCCCTTATCATCACCAAACATTGCAGCACAGATTTCTAATATTTATAATATCCTGTTTACTCATGATAACAATAGCAATGGTGTAGACACTTTACAGATCAGATGTAGAAGTTAAAGAACTTGTTCTAAATCACAAAGTTTGTGTTTAGTGAAGTCCACATGGAAGACTGCTTTAATCTCAAAGATAATGCCTTCATCAAATATCTAACAATCCCAGAAATAAATTTATTTATCATATATATGTAAATACACAATGATTACTTTTCACTGGGCATATGAATCATTTGATATTTGGGACATGTTTATTCTAAAGTTTAGTCATTGTGCATTTGAAAGTCATATTGAATGAGGAGGTCTTACATTTTCCCTGGTGATCTTTTGTGATGGTGAAGCCTGACTCATGCTCTTGGCATCTTAAAAGAGCAAAGGCTTAGTTAATTCTTGCTGAGATACAAGTCCATTCAGGAAACAGGAATGCCCTGACCACTGCCACTGATCAGACTCTGGGAACAGAGCAACCATCACAGCAAAGGAAGAGTACCCAAGGAATGTTGCACTGGCAATTTAGGGCTCCATCCCTAAAAATAGCTCATTTCTGTTCCAAATTGACTAACTGAGCCAGTTTAATGGCTGTCTCTAATTAAGAAAAAAGAAAAAACTAATGAATCTAGTCTTACTTGTGCCAAAAAAAATTAGAGAGCAGACCTACTGATAGATGTATAAAAATAGATAAGTGATTGAAATAAAGACAACCAAGAAATGATTGATATAAATCATAGATTAAAAGTATATGTAAGATAGATGATAGATTTGTGCATAGATATAGTTTGATCAATAGGTATAGATATGGATGTGGAGGTAGATATGAGGCATATCTTTATCTGTATATTTATGCTTGCCTTACAAAAAAGCCTGCTTTCCCAAAGTAGTGGTAGAGCAGTAATTAGAATTCAAGTCCCCTAAAAACCAGTTGAACCTACTTTAACAAGGTGCTAATGAAAAGCTTTTATATTCAGCCTTTCCTTGTGGTTAACTACCATTTTCTCTGGCCTTTCATATTTGGAGCATTATTTACTTTCTCTCTACTCTCATCCTGATTGCCAAACTGCTATTCGCAAGCTTGATCTCATATTTTTTTCTAAGTCTAGCTCGCTAGAGTATAGCAGGGTGGGCACCCATGGTGTACCTTGCTTTGGCATTGAGAGCATCTCAGCTTAGGAAACATGAACACCACACAGGAGGCAGCAAGCACCAGAGTCATGATTTGCACATCACTGCACATTTGTAAGGCTTTGTGGTGTCAAGAAGGAGGAAGTTACTTGAGGGAGCCTTGTGAAAACCATGTGGAGGGAAGAGAGCTATAGTCAGTCTTATAAAAAATCATATGAGGTACTTTCTCTAAATCAATTTCTCCTCACCTGAAAAGGAAAGAGATGATGTTGCAGCTATCTGGCTTTCTCTCTAAAGGACAATGAAACAGAAACATCAGGTTCTGTGGGCCATGTGATCTCTGCTGTCACAAGTCATGTCTGCCTTTAGCTTGGAAGTAGAGAACTATACTATGTGAATGAGTCAGTATGACAGTCTTCCAACTGAACCTTAAGGACAATGAACTCTGAACATTATATCATTTCTATATAATATCAAATATTCTTCCTCTTATGATTGTTTTCTTCAATAGTTTCCTATATATGAACAATCCCAGGTTCCCAGGTCACATTTGAATCAGCAAAGAGTTAGTTTTGGCTTTATGGACTGTATTTTGCATACTCTTGTAAACAATATATTCAAGAATATGGTTCAATTACACTACTTCTTTATTCCTCACCCTGCCTTCTCTTACAGGGCACAAAAGAAATGCACAATACCTTCAATGTAAGAAAATGGGTGCTATCTGCAAGTCTCACAAAACCCATGGGTGTTCCATCCTGCCTGTGGTATGCAAGAGTCGGTACAAGCACTGCTGCAGAGTGTAGTTGCAACACGTGCATGCCAACTGCGATTGAATTCCACCTGCTCTGATGTGTGCATAACAAAGGTCTTGTCATGCTTCTTCCCTATATCTACTCTTCCTTAAGGCATGAACTTTAGATACAAGACCAGTGAATTAGTGAAGAGTATATAGGTTAATTATACTACTAGATACCTGATTGGTTTTGGTCAAAGACTTTCCTTTCCTTTCCTTTCTTTCCCTTCCCTTCTCTTCTTTTCCCTTTCCTTTCTTCCACTACCATCCCTTCTTTCCTACCCCTCCCTCCCTGCCTCTCTCACTCTCTCGTTCTCTCAGGATCACATGTATACCAGACTCCTCTCAAACTCAAAGAGGATCATCTTGAATTTCTGATCCTCCTGCCTCTACCTCCTGAGCACTGGGATCATGTGTGTGCCAACAATGCTGTTTATGAAATATGAGGGATCAAATACAGGGCTTCATGCAAGAAAGGCAAGCACTCTACAAGGTGACCTACATTCCCATCCCTAAGGATTTTTTTTTTCTGTTCCTCCATTTCTATGCCTTTAATGACTAAAAGAATAGTCTCCTATAAGATGTGCCATGACTATAAATATGTCAATCTGGGGTAAAGAGTTCTGTTCCATCAACACAGCTAAGATTTGTGTTTTCCAGGGGAAAAAAAAAGGTAAACATTTCAGAGGAGACATACTACCTTGCCTATAGCAATGGGAGGCAGGGCCAGGTGAATCCTAAGCTCTCATGCCAGCTAGTCCAGCATTTGCACTGGCACCATGAAAAAAACCTACCTCAAGCTTGTATTCTAATCTCTATGCAGTGTACATACACCACACACACACACACACACACACACACACAGAGAGAGAGAGAGAGAGAGAGAGAGAGAGAGAGAGAGAGAGAGAGAGCGGCAAAAACAAGACTGGCTCTAAGAAATATCTGGTTAACTTAAACATATAAGGTCAGTGACACATTAAATTAGGCCAAGTTGTCAGAATACACAAAGTGCCCCAACTCTTACAGGAAAAATCTAAAGACATAGAGAGTTAAGAATGATGGAATTGACTTAAGTTTTCTAACTATTAGAGCTTTAGATTTTCATTTTGACTGTGCCCCAAGGGAGATTCAGAAAGCTCTCTCTGCACCATGGCATTAATTGATGGTACTAGCAGAATTTGTGAGCAGTTCTAGAGTGCCTACTCTTTTAAAAATATTTTTGTTTTTATTTATTTGAGAGATGGAAAGAAGGAGGGAGAGAGAGAGAGAGAGCAAGGTGCCAGGGCTTTTAGCCACTACAAATGAACTCCAGATGCATGTGCCACCTTGTGCATCTGGCTTATGTAGGTACTGAATTGAGCCAAGGTTCTTTGGCTTTGCAGTCAAGCACCTGAACTGCTAGGCCATCCCTCAAGCCCTAGGGTGCCCACTCTTTATAATGTAGGGGCAGTAGGAAACAATTTCATCAATATGGGCAGACACTGATGTCATGAGGAAAATGGAGCATCAGAGGCTGAGGTAGTTGGTTAGGTGTCCCCCATAAACTTAGGTGTTCTGAATGTTAGGTCCACATCTGGTAGCAAATTGGGAGTTAGAACCATCTGGATGTAATGTATTATTGGGGGTGGGCTTATGGGTATTATAGCCAGCTTCCTCTTGCCAGTGGTTGGCATATTCTCCTGCTGCTATTGTCCACCTTATATCAACCAGGAGGTAATGTCCACTCTCTGTTCAGGTTTTTTGCCACCAGGTTGTTGCTGCCATCATGGAGCGTCCCCTCAAGTCTGTAAGCCAAAATAAACTCTTTCATCACAAAGCTGCTCTTGGTTGGCTTCTTTATGCCAGCAACATGAAGCCAACTGCAACAACAGCCAAATGCAAAACATAATGGTCTAAACACAAGCTGGACATGGCTACTGTAATATATATCAATATATCAAAGAGGAGATATTATCAGGGTGAATTAAACTCTATAGATCTATGGTCATTTCAAATTCTGTTGTTGCTAGAATGGACATAGAAGGACAGTTAACCTGTGTGGTTGTAAATAAACCCTCCACAGGCTATACCTCAACCTGCTGGCTAACTTTCTGTTCCCTCCTTTCTTAGTGCTCCTGGTACTAAGTATCTCTGTGTTGTGCCCATTTCTAATATTCCACTATGTCTGCTTGATGAATACCTGTGTCCATCCCTTGAATGATGGTACTCCAGAGGGCATCAACCTCTGTTCCCTCTGAAAGCTCCTTTCTGCTTCCCAGTGTTCTCATGGGTTAAAGAGACTTCATCATCCCCTAGGATGAATCCCAGGGCTTCACAAATCACCTCCTCCAGCTTTGTCCTATCTTTAAAAACCTTGAAGTTGGGCTGGAGAGATGGCTTAGCGGTTAAGTGCTCGCCTGTGAAGCCTATGGACCCCGGTTCGAGGCTCGGTTCCCCAGGTCCCACGTTAGCCAGATGCACAAGGGGGCGCACGCGTCCGGAGTTTGTTTGCAGTGGCTGGAAGCCCTGGTGCGCCCATTCTCTCTCTCTCTCCCTCTATCTGTCTTTCTCTCTGTGTCTGACGCTCTCAAATAAATAAATTAAAAAAATTAAAAATTAAAAAAAAACCTTGAAGTTTCCACTTAGCTTTTTAAAAAAATAACTAAACTCCACTATATGTCTCTAGCACTGTCTTAACTCATACTCTGAAGCACCAAATGTTTCTATCTCTTATGTTTGTTACATAACATGTTACAAACATCTGTTTCTAATCTCCAACTTCCATGCCTCCTCCATAACTCCACTTCATTGTTTCTCTATAGCTTAAAAGTTTAAAATTTGTGCAGTTATTTTAGATTCTAAAGTTTCCATCAAATATTGACATCTACTCAAATTTCATTTCTGCTCATGTCTTGGTTCCTAGATTCCTCCATGATGGCAGAATTTTTAAAATATATTTTATTTATTTTTTGAGAGAGAGAAAGAGAGAGAGAGAGAGAGAGAGGGAGAGTGGGCATGCCAGGGCCTCCAGCAACTGCAAATTCCAGGTGCATGTGCCCCCTTGTGCATCTAGCTTATTTGGGTCCTGGAGAGTCAAACTGGGATACTTCGGCTTTGCAGGCAAATGCCTTAACCATTAAGCCTTCTCTCCAGCCTCAGATTTTTAAAAAATAATTTTAAATTTTATTTATTTATATATTTGCAAGGATAGAAAGAGAGAGAGAGAGGGGAGAGAGAGAGAACAGGCACTCCAGGGCCTCAAGCCACTGCAAATGAACTCCACATGCATGCGTCACCTTGTGCATCTGGCTTATGTGGGTAATGGGGAATAGAACCTAGGTCCTTTGGGTTTGTAGGCAGGTACCTTAAGTGCTAAGCCATCTCTCCAGCCCCTGATGGCAGAATTTTTATGGTAAGATATGCATTCATGTTTACCCTTGTCATCAGAAAATAACACCCCTTCTAATGCTCCAGTGGTGCAATCGGTACTTATACATGTGGTACTTATACACCACTTCTATTTTGCCTGGGTAATTCTTATTCATTTATTAAGACTTAGTGGGTAAATATCTTTGGTCTATCTAGCTTGAGTATCCACTTTTTGTGAATTTCTTACTAAACTTCACATTGAGTTATATCCCCAGCCACTAGTATGTAGCTGGTAATTGATGTTGAAGGAAATTACTGAACCAATAAGTGATGTGAATGATGCAGTAAGGTCTTAGCATTCTGATACAAGTCAGAACAGGCATTTGAAATGTTAAATCATCAAGTCATGGTATTCTCATACAGCAGACGCCCTACCAAGAAAGAACTCTTGCTTGGGCAAAATACAATCTGTTATCCTTCTCAGGCACACATTTGTTGGTGAATTATAGCAACAGCTCCCATAATCTGTACAGAGAATAAAAATTGTTTTAGGCAGAAATTCTCATTCTCCCTATAGAGGCAAAGACATCATCCCACTTGAGCCCACAGAACCAACACTGATGGAAGTGTGTTGTCTCCTGCATCACTTCCTACTTTGTCTTTCCTTCCTATCTGAACTTTCAGGATATAGTTATAAGTGGAATTTTTGTGCTGTAATTTGTAATGCTGTCTAGGCTGAAAGGAACAAGGAGCCCTGACCAATGAAACATAGGAAAGAAACACTTGATTATTTATGTTTATATGAAAGCACAATACTGGAGGGGGGATAAAGAAAACTAAGATGGGTGGAAGATACCTAACTTCCTGCAAGATTCAAACTCCTAACTATTCTCCCATAGCAAGGAATCAATGTTCTCTGAAGCCCTCTAAGATCCTCTATGACCCATGGTCCAGACAAAGGCTAAAGAGAGTAATACTCAGTAAACAGTCAAGCCTCAGTCCTTCCCCTCATCACATCCTTGGCACCTTTTACTCAAGATATGGAAAAACCTGAATGTCTAGGCTTCCTCCAAAATGTCTTGGCTCCAAACATTTAGGGTGCCTACTTCTAAAAATCTCTAAGTTTCCTTTATTGATTTTTCAGTCAGTCATTAAACACCATGACTTTAGACCAAGGTCAATGGTAAACTTAAAAGACTTATGTCAGCTCAAAGCCATGTCAGTACATGGACAGACTGGATAGCAGACATCCAAATAGCACTTGAAAGGACCTATCTTTAACATCTTTCCATAGTATGTAGGTTCTGGGTATCAGGAGTAACCTTCTAAAAGTGAAACCAGTTGAAGAAAGCTCAGATAATGAAAGAAAGATGTTGAAGAGGGCTTATCTGGCATGATTAGATGAACACAACTAAAATGAGAAGGCAAAATAATCTCATGATGCCAAATTCAGTGAAAACCTCCATGAAGTCCCTGGAGGAGAAAAATAAATAATACATAATGCTGAATAAAATTTAACTGCCTATTTTATAGGCTTGATCAGCATAACTAAAAGTGGAAGAGAATGCCTGAGTGTTACCAGACTTCTAATGTATATAATAAACAGTGGATGCCCAGGAACTGATCAAGGGCAATGAACAGCATCATTTCATGCACAGATGGAAGGATTTGCTTTGTTAATATCTAATGTGTCAAGGCCTAAGGAAGAGCATAAATGATGATAATAAATGATTGAAGTTGATAATGGGTTTATGCTACAAAAATCCCATGGTAGAGAGTTTGTGTTACTGTTTTGTTTTACTTACTTTGATGTAATGATTATAATCTACTACTTTAACTCAAAATCCTTGACTTTTGCCCACATGCCTTAGTAGAATAAAAACCATTGCCTACCTCCTACAATCTTCTTTCTGGGATCTCTCTTCTCCCATAGCATGTGGGCATGTGGTTGTTCATCTCCCTCTCTCGCTCTCTCTCTCTCTCTACACACACACACACACACACACACGCACATAGACACATACAAATGTACACTCAGCTTCAGCCTCTGTTCTTGGTGAGGACTGTTCCTACCTCCCCTGACCAGTGAAAGTTGTTCAGGCCCTTCTGGGGTGACCCTGCTGATTCATGTCCTTGTCCAGATGATGGTGAGTCTCCTGACTGACAGAACCTCCTGTTCTTGGTTCTTGTGATAGTCAAAATAACACAGTTCCTAAGTAGGTGAAGTCTAGATCATTGCTTGTCAGAATCCAGAGCTGGAATCTGAAAGAGAGCCAGTCCCCAGACAGCTTGTCTAGTGCAGGAAAGCCCTACATGAGTCACCGGAGGACAGTGACCAACAACAGTGTGAGCAAGCAGGGGTTTAAGCTGCTCAGAAAAACCAGCCTGATGAGGAGTACACGCCAGTGCAATGGTGGCATGCAGCCTTGGTGGGTAACCAATAGCTTTCTGATTGGCTAAGAGATCTGCTCAGTGGAAAGAAACCCATATCTGGAACTGGGAGCCAGGTCAGAATCCTATGGAGACAAAGGTTATGGTCTACTGGGAGCCAGGTCAGAATCCTATGGAGACAAAGGTTATGGTCTATAATGTCACTCTCCCACTAGTCTTTGGCTAAAAGGGGGGCTACATGCATCAAAATCTACCTGAATTAATAACGCTTATCCAATTTAACATATGCAGAATTCATTCTCCATCAGAGAATCTGTTTTCCTTTTTTAGAAGGTAATGAGACCCAAGGGGATAAACACCCCTCACATTTCAGCCAAGGCCTAGGTGAAACCACAGAGAAGCAAGAGTGCTACTTCCATGGTGCTCCTGACAATCAGCACCAGTGTGAAAGAGACAGATGCTGAGGATACTCAACACATACCGAAGCAGAGATCAAACCTCTCAAGAGCTCATCACTGAAATAGACTGAAAACACACCCATTAAGGCTCATGGAGTTTGGCCAAGAGCTGGTGCAAAGATTGTAAGAGGCACAGGTTGGGATGTCATGCCTAGAGGCATTCACTTCCCCCAATAACTAACTGCTGCTCCCATAATGCATAACCCACAACCCCAGGGAGAATACCAGCAACTCCACTGACCAAGGGCCCCCAACGGAATGGTGGCAAGGAGGAGAGAAAATGTGGTACCAACATATGATGCATCTATACTACGTATGTTCTTAATAAAAATAAAATAAAAGAGTGACAATATGGAATATTTCAAGGCAGCTCTACAGGATTTAAAGGTTTTGTGGCACTAACTCCTCACCTGCTGGCATTTTCTCTTTCTTTCTTTCTTTCTTTCTTTTTTTTTTTTTTTTTTTTTTTTTTTTTTTTTTTTGAGGTAGTGTCTCATTCTAGCTCAGGCTGACCTGGAATTCACTAGGTAGTCTTAGGCTGGCCTCAAACTCTCAGCGATCCTGCTACCTCTGCCTCCCGAGTGTTGGGATTAAAGGTGTGTGCCACCATGCCTGGCACCTGCTGGCATTTTCAATGCTATCTGTTTATCAACTTTTAGGAGAGCAAAGGCTTTTTCCAAACTAGAGATAAATTGACCACAGACATTTGCAATCTTCTTTCCCCCAGTACTTGTCACTACAGGAAACTATAAATCTTTGTTTTGAAACGTGAATATTTTAAAAAAATTAAATTATTTTTACATAATATGTGAAAGCAGAAAATTCTGTTGCAATCCTAAATTAAAAAGTAGGGCTGGAGAGATGGCTTAGCTGTCAAGGCACCTGCCTGTGAAGCTTAAGGATCCAAGTTTGACTCCAAATCCCAGGTAGCCACACAAAGGTGAGGCAAGCACAAAGTCACACATGCCCACTAGGTGGTACAAGTGTCTGAAGTTTGATTGCAGTGGTTGAGGCCCTGGCATGCCAGTTCTCTCTCTAAAATAAATGTAGCATAGCTTTATTCTTGTTATTATGTAAAGTAAATAAACATAAAACCATAAAAAGGAATGAAAAATTTAAAAAAAAATTCCCAAGAAGTAACTCAGAGACTTTGAGGTGTTTCCTACTTGTCTCATGATGATGATTGCTTATTCATCATCTTTCATTTATGTAATAAATTTGTATTGAAAATGAACAGCATAGGCAGGTGATTAGTGTGACTTTCCTACAGCCAGAAGCAAAATTACTCTTACCTCACCAAGGTATCCACAGTACCAATAAGAAATTAAGAGGAAAATATATTTAGAGACATGAAGCATAGTGACTATATTTACATGTAGTGAAATCAAAATTATATTCAGCAATGTGGCTGCAGACTGAGCTCTTTACTGCTGCTAGATAGCTTATCAGTTTTACTGTACAAAGATTTGCTGCTCTACAATTAAGTAAAATTATCATCCAAATAATAACCATGATAAATTGATTATTGATGACTTTTAAAATTTCTATAAACTAGTGATTATTCAGAAATTTAGGTTTGAAAAATAGAACTTTAACTTACTTTAAAATTCACACTGCTGGGAAAGTATATGGGAATATGTAAGCATATTTTATAAATAGAAATAATAATGACTACCACTACCTATAATTATAATTTATAATGATGCTAATATTCAACATATGGACTATTGTTGCTAGAATAAAAAAAAGTCCTTGAGACATAAAAGAGAACCTATAAACAGACTCATGCTAATATTGACCCTTACTTGATGGTAAAGGTGAACTTTCTGTTACTGGAGAGAGAGGTCATGGGTTGCTTCTCTAATAAATTAACTTTGGTCTAGATTATTGGTTAGAAGGAAAATTATCCTATATTCTAAGTAGAAGATAAAAAACATCCTGTGAGGCTGGGAGTGATTATATATGCCTTTAATCCCAGCACTCAGGAGGCCGAGATAGGACCACTGTGAGTTCAAGGTCACCCTGGACTAGAGTGAGAACCTAGCTCAAAAAACAAGCATCAACATAAACAAACAAAAGTACTGTGATTTTTCATTTATACACTTTTAGTTCATAATTATTTTATTTATTTTTTAAATATTTTTATTTATTTAGTTGTAAGCAGAGGAAGGCATAGAAGACAGGCAGAGAGACTGGGCATGCCAGAGCCTCCTGCCACTGCAAAGGGACCCTAGATGCATGTGCTATTTTATGCATCTGGTTTTACATGGGTACTGGGGAATCAAACTTAGGTTGTTAACCTCTACAGGCAAGTGCCTTAGCTGCTGAGCCATCTCTCCAGCCCTAGACTGTAAATATTTTATCAAAGGTAATTATGCTTATCTACCTGAAGCATATTTATTACTGAAAATTTAAAAAACTCAAAAAGATTAAATATTTTAGTATAATGTGTGATAGCAAAATCTGTAACATACACACATTTAACTGAGATGTTTGCAATCTTCCCTGTAAAAATAAATCTGTGATATTTTCCCTATGGCTGTACTAGTTTTTGTTTGGAGGGCATTTTTGTTAAGTGCCCCCAAATCTAAACTTGTATATTTCTGGTTAATTGAATGCTTATCTGAATCTATTAACTTTCTTTTTACCTAGAAAGTTTCACTTTTTTAAAAAAAGTTGTTGTCTATTTTGCCTGATAAAAATAAAAGCCAACTTGCTACGTTTTGGTTGTGATGGCCTTAGGGTCTGGTCTATTGTTTACAAATTCTTAAACTTTGTGAATTCTTTAAGCAGTAAATAACTGGAATGAATACTTTTATATATTCTGATAATGTCTATGTTTTAATTATAAAGTTCTATCCATTTATATGTATTGAAATAGTTAATGAATCCAGGCACTTGTTACAGGTGTTCCTATTTCTTTTCCTATATTTATTCTTATTAAAAATCATTCCTTTGTAAACTGAGATCTTGTTTTGCATTTTGTCTTCTTTCTCAGTTTTTTACCTTCACTGGTTATGGGCAAAATTTATATTGCTGAGGCCAGGTATGTTGGCACTCGCCTTTAATCCCAGCACTTGTGAGGCATAGGTAGTAGAGTCACTGTGAGTTTCAGGCCAGCCTGAACTAAAGAGTGGGCTCCAGGTCAGCTTGGGCTAGAGTGAGATCCTACCTCAAAACAAAACAAAATAAAACAAAAAGCTTACAGTATTTTATATTGTTTTAGAGGGTATGCTATAAATTCCACCATGACAATTAACAAAGTTTAATGCAAAAATCAATATATCTTTTTAAGAAATATATTTTATTTGTTTGAGAAAGAAAAAGAGGCAGAGAGAAAGGGAGAGAGAATGGGCACGCCAGGGCCTCTAACCACTGCAAATGAACTCCAGATGCATGTGCCCCCTTGTGCATCTGGCTTACGTGGGTCCTGGAGAGTAGAACTGGGATCCTTTGGCTTTGCAGGCAGACACCTTAACCGCTAAGTCATCTCTCCAGCCCCAAATATCTCCTTTTAACAAGAGAAGTGACTTAAAATTTGGTCACCGCTTCTCAACTTATATGTTAGTAGTATTTAGCATTTTAGCATTCTTCTTTTTAATTACCAGAAAGTACTACTGTCATCATCATATGAACAAATTATATGATTTTACATAAATAATGTAAAAGGGTTTATGTCTTTTTATTTTTTAACAATTTAATTATTTATTTGAGAGAGAGAAAAGAAGTTTACAGAGAGAGAGAGAGAAAGGGAGAGAATGGGCATGCCAGGGCCTTTAGCCACTGCAAACTCCAGACTCATGCACCACCTTGTGAATTTGGCTTTACATGGGTACAGGAGAATTGAACCTGGATCCTAAGGCTTTGCAGGCAAGTACCTTAACTACTAAGCCATCTCTTCAGCCTCGTGTCTTATTATTATTATTATTTATTTGTATCATCTCTTAATTCTAATATAAAAGTTAGTAGATAAAAGTATTAAAATTAATTATAACTACAAAAGTGTTAATGCAAGGCTGGAGAAATGGCTTAGTAGTTAAGGCATTTGTCTGTGAAGCCAAAGGACCCAGGTTCAATTTCCCAAGACCCACATAAGCCAGATGCACAAGGGGCATACATCTGGAGTTCGTTTGTAGTGGCTGGAGACCCTGGCGTGTCCATTCTTTCTCTATCTGTCTCCTCTCTTTCTCTCTCTCTCTGCTTGCAAATAAATAATTTTTAAATCATTAAAAATGTTAATGCAAACTTGATATAAAATATATAAATTGTGATATCAATAATATCAACTGTCTTACATTCAATAAAGAGTCCTTGAAGGTAGAGCTATTGTATACATGTGAATTTAAATTCTTATCAGCTTAAAATAGGTAATACAGAGGCTGGAGATGGCTTAGTGGCTAAGGCACTTGCCTGAGAAGCCTAAGGACCCAGGTTCAATTTCTCAGTACCAACGTTAGCCAGATGCACAAGGTGGCACGTGTGTCTAGAGTTCATTTGCAGTGGCTGGAAGCCCTGACATGCCCATTCTCTCCCCATCTCTTCTCTCTCTCTCTCTCTCTCTCTCTCTCTCTCTCTCTCTCTCACACACACACACATAAATAAATAAAATATTTTTGGAGAATTTTCTTCTCTTTTACAGATGGACATAGAACCTGAGGAAAGAATCAGCCCATCACACCTCACCAGGGCTCCAGCTGAAACCACAGAGTAGCTGGGGAAATGAGCAAGAGTGCTGCTTTCTTGGTGAACATGGTACCAGTACCTGGGGAGCACCCAGGTGTGACTTATAACAAAATTCTAGCTTTATGATGAATGGTTAATTCTTTAGCATCTTGCAATTTTACTTTTTGCCATGAAAAAATGGAAAAGTAGGAATTGATCCCATCTATGGCCATAAAATCACTAGGTACTTTGCTCATATGTTTTTTTGTTTTTTTTTTTTAATACTATTGACTGGGGACCCAGAAGACTGTAAAGCTAAAACATATAGGGTCTGTGAAGGAAGAAGGGTATAAAATCGACTGTTTCTCCTGTTTGATGTCATCTGTGAGTTTAGGAATATGTAAAATTGACCTATGGTGGCAGAAGACAGAATAGAGGTACATCGCAGAGGAGAGGACAAGTGGATTGGGAACTGGCAGGAGAAGGATTTGCTGTTATTTATTGGGTGCTAGGGATAGAACCCAGGGTCTCACATTTGCTAAGTGCATGCTGTACCATTGAGCTCCAGTGCTAGACAAAGGAGATCCTGTGGAGAATCCATTTAAGTGGTTCTGCCTCCATAAATATGTATCTGTAAGAAATTCTCAAGATGTGAAATTAGAATCTGTGCAGGTTTCTATCCATATCTCAATAAAAAGGAAATAACATTTTCTAAAAGAGAGCATATTTGTGTAAGGGAGAGAGAGGATGGAGAAAGAGAGAGAAAATGAAAATGAGTGGGTGCTGCAGAGCGGCACTGCCTGGGAGGACGCCCCGTGTGAAGCAATGCTGCTGTACTACCCGCTCGAGTTTCTGTACAGTTTAGCTTAGCTGCTTCTCTGTGTGGTTTCCCTGCTGCAAGCTGGGAATAACGGTGCCTGCCACCAGGAAGACTGGGCAGGCTCGATTAACAACCTCAGCAGGGTATCTTTTCTTTAGTAAGCATCTGGCACAATTCAGACTTGTGTGTTTGTCTATGTGCTGTGTGTGCACATGTGTGTGCCCTGACATCTATACTGACAAAGCATTCCTTGTCTCTCTCTCTTCCTGGGCATTGCCATTTCCCAAGACATAGCAGCATTAAACTTAGACCAGTTAATATCATTTCTAAGGTTCCTCTGTGTTCAAGGCAAAGGAAGCCTAACTATTCCTTAGGTCAAATTGAAAACTACTAGTGATGGTATAGTGAAGAAGGCATGTCAACTGCCCAGAGAGGCTTCCAGTGAGCCAAGTTGTGAGTTCAAAGGGAAAAAAAGTTCTTGAAGAAAGTTACAAGGACACCTCCAGTGAGCACGGGAGAGATATCAAAGTGAAACAGTTCAACTGCTGATGTGGAGAAAGATCTAGTGGCCTGGAGAGAAGAACAAAGGAGCCGCACATCCCCGGAAGCCACAGTCTAATCCAGAGCAAGGTCCTGCGGTGCTCTTCTCTGGTCCATATGGCTGAAAAGTATGAGGAAGCTCCAGAAAGCAGTTTGAGCCAGCAGAGTTTGGCCCATAAAGTTTAAGGAAAAGTGTTGTCTCTTTAGAACAAATGAAAGTGCAGGGTTTTAAAGTAGAGTTTTGACTGTTTTTTTTTTTCTCTTGGATGCTCCTGGTGAGAGTTACCATTAGTTGAGAGACTAGCTGAACTTGTGGCTGGACATGACTAGTCTTTTAGAAGACATAGGTACTGCCTGATGCTGGCTTGACAGAGCCTCTCAAGATTACCCCCGTTTTTACTGACCTCACCTCCTCACCTCAGTATTTCCTTTGGACCTATTGTTTATTTTAATAATCTCAAGCTGTGAGGTTTTATTCATTTATTTTTTTTGCTTCTGTGTATTTTCATATGTAGTGTGTGTGTGTGTGTGTGTGTGTGTGTGTGTGTGTGTGTGCGTGTGTGCATGTGTGGTGTAGGCACATGAATGTGCCCTGGCAGTATCCTATGTGCTCACTTGTGGTGGTCAGAACACAGCATCAGATGTCTCCTTGATTACTCTTCCACATGTTGTTATTTGAGGTCGAATTTCTTACTGATTTCAGAGTTTGCCTTTTTTTTTTTCAATCCTATGCAATTCCCTTCTCTGTGCTCCCCTTTGTGGGATTGGAGTTATAGACACTCATGGCCACAACCAGCTGTTTACCTGGGATCTGGAGATTTGAACTCTGGTTTCAGGCCACTGTGCTTATGTAAAAAACACACTTAACCCCTCAGACTCAGGGAACTGTTTGCTGAGAGTGGAAATTGTGGCAACAGAACTAGGTAGCTCCATCCAGCAAACAAGTATCTTCAGCATTTGATCCTCTCCATGCTTATAAGAAGTCAGAGCATGCCACATACGCACTTACTCACTTACTCAGTGAACAATGTATCATACACTGCTATGTACCTGTTAGAATATACACACCGATACCTTAAAATGATTAGTAACCACATTGAGATTCCACACATGAAGCCCACTCAAGTAACAATAATTGCAAAAGAACATGGAGAAAGGCAGGGTTGGTGAGGATGTGGCAAAAACTGGAACTCTTGCACATTGCTGGTAGGAAAGCAAAATGTCACAATACTATGGGACACAATGTGAGAATTCCTAAAAAACTAAACGTAGTGCCACCACACCACCCAGCAATTCTACTTAAAATTGTTATATATCCCCAAAAGTAAAAGCAATAACTAGAATGGATATTTGGTAAACCTGTATTTATATTAACATTATTCATAATACTTGAGAATATAGTGAATATATATATATATATGATATATATACACATATGTATACAGTCACTATATAAGGAGATATTATTAAGCCATAACAAGGAAATATTGCCTTTCCTAAAGACATCATGAAATGTGAGGAATATAATAAGTGAAATGTGTTGGACACAAAAGTATACATATTAAATGGTATGCTTGCATGAAGTACATAGGATAGCCAAATTTATATAGATGGAAGGTAGAAGGGAGGTTACTCTGGGGAAGGGAGTAGCAAATGGGGAGGAAATGTTTAATGAATAGCTTCAGGCTTCTGTGCTGGAAAGGGTTTTGGAGATGGACCTAGGTGATGATTGCTTTAATAGTGTAAATTTACTTAATGCCAGCAGAGTTTACATGCAAATTGGTAAAAATAGTAAATTTATAGTTATGCACATTTTACCACAAAACAGGTACAAAAATTGGGGGCTGGATAGATGGCTTAGCAGTTGAGCACTTACCTATGTAGTCTAGGTATCCCGGTTCAAGGCTTGGTTCCTCAGTACCCACGTAAGCCAGATACACAAGGTGGCATATGCATCTGGAGTTCATTTGCAGTGGCTGGAGGCCTGATGTGCCCATTCTCTCTCTCCCCCACCCCTCTACCTTCTCTGCCTCTTTCTCTGTCTCTCTCAAATAAAATAAATAAATAAATAAAAATGTTTTTAAAAGGTACAAAATACTTTAAAAGTCAGTAGAAATTTATGCCTTAATATATTGTTCTTTTACTCTTGGAAATGTCAGAAATGGCTGGGCATGGGCCAAACACATAGCTTCATAGTGTACTGGACAGCGGTCTGAGGGACTCTGCAGAGAGTTCTTGGGTCAAGCCAGACCCTTCTCTTCCCTGCAGAAAAGAATGTCAGATGAGCCATGATGAAACACAGTTGGAGTTTATTAGCAGAGATGTTTAAGCAGAAGTTTGATAGAAATAGAGACACTCAGGGAGAGAAAAAGACATACCCAAGGTTGTGAGTGTGGGAACTCTTCAGTCAGAATTGGGTTCAGATACTACCAAGGAAAATTACATTTTAAATAATAAGTATTCAAATTAAATCATGTTCAACTCCTCATCCCCAAATTGGGGTAAAGATGTAGAATAGGAATAAAAGGGAGGATAAGATGATCTTAGGAAGTAAGAGGCACTCTGCTTCAATATTGCCAGTGTATCAAGGAAGGTTTTGGGGGACAGAATGACAAGAATCTAAGTTTTTAAGAGCCTAGCTTATTGTTACCACTTCTACATAAGCTCTGCCTTGATGTAGAGGAAGTAACTTAATCACATCATCTTAAAATCAAAGAAGCTGGGGATTCACATTGATTCAGCCTTCCTGGTTAAATTCTCCCAAGAAGTTCAGAGAGCTTTGCTGTCTTCTCCACACTGTTCTACAGGACTGAAAGCATGGGGAAGAGATGGAGCTCTGAGAAGCCTTTAGGAGAGTATACACTGCCATCTGCTGGGCAATTTGATGCATTTAATTTGGTCTCAGGTTTATGCAAAGATCTCAAAGATTATATATTATAAATTTATGATATTTAGGACATACTTGCAATGATAAAAATTCATTATTTATCTTAAAGGCAACTTTAAATAGGCATTTTTCGTTAAGTATTTAAGTGCACATTTCATAGGTGAAGGTGAGGTTTAAAGTGGAGAAACAATTGCCAAGAACTGGTAAACTGCTGAAGGAAAATGAAATAAAATGTATGTTATCAATTCTGACATTATAGGGAAAAGTAAAGCACAACCCTAACAGCACACAACCATTCTTCAAGATTTTATATGCAAATGTTATTAAGGAATAATGAGGGGCTGGGGAGATGGCTCTGGAGTTAAGACACTTGCTTGCAAAGCCTAATGACTTGGGTTGAATTCCCCACTCACATAAAGTCCAAATGCACAGGGGTGCATGCATCTAGAGTCTGTTTTCAGTGGCTGGAAGCTCAGGTGTGCCGATTCTCTATGTCTGTCTTTTCTTTTTTTCTCTCTCTCTTCTAGCAAATAAATAAAGAAAAATATTTTTAAAAAATAATGAAGAGGACAGAACTGTGAAATGGAGAAATAGGAAGCTGTAGAACTGTGGACAATTGGCTGGGCTATGTTTGTGCAGGTGGCAAAAGGGCATGGTTAGAAGATGCTTGTGCCATTGCTCTCAAAATGGAGAACAGGAATGTGGCCATAGTTCTCCCCCAGAAAAAGACAAGTCACTAAGACTTCAAGTTCCAGTTGGTTGGTACCATTCTCCTAGGACTGTTGTAAATCAGGGTACCAACCTGATTGAAAAACACATCTACAATCTGATAGATATGCAGAGAAACATGAAAATGTGATACATCAAATATCTTGTTTATACTCCACAGTGAATATTCCTGAGGCAGGATAGAAAGATGGAGAACATCATGAGTATGTAAGAAGGAAAAAGAAGCCCTCACTCCAGCGACCGACTGAAGGCCTCTCACCAGCTAAGAGTCAACAATTCAAGCATAATTAATATTTTCTGTGAGGGTTTCTGACATATAGAGACAATATTCCTTTTATATATAGACAATTTCAAATCAGAATGTTAAAACAATAATAAGTCAAGCCTAAAGCCGAAGCATATGTGACCTTGAACACTTCTTTATTTCTTTCTCAGACTGGAAATCTCACAAACAAGAATCTTAACTTCTATTTACAGTAAAGATGTCTTCTGAGAAACACTTAGGATTCAGGGTTTTACCTGATCAGCTGCAAACATATATGGTGCACCCTTGGGATCACCATGTGATCACATTTAAATCCCTTAGCAACTCTTTAGAGATAATAATATCAAACATTTAGAGATAATAACATCAAAACCAAAATCAAGTAGAGGGAGGAGAGATGGCTTAGCAGTGAAGGTGTGTGCCTGTGAAGCCTAAGGGTCCCAGTTCGATTCTCCAGGTCCCAAGTAAGCCAGACACACATGGTGGCACATGCATCTGGAGTTCGTTTGGCCCCTTCTCTCTCTCTCCCTCTCTATGTCTTAAATAAATAAATAAAATAGATAAATAAAATGTTAAAAAAATGAAAACCCATCAAGTCCTATATATGGCCATTGTAAACAATTATTTACAACTCTTCTTATCATTCTGTCCCCAAATACTTTCCTTGATAAACTGGAAATATTGAGTCAGAGTGCCTCTCACTTCCTAAGATCATCTTACCCTCCCTTTTATTCCAATCCTACATCTTTACCCCAATTTGGGGATGAGGAGTTGAACATGATTTAATTTGAATACTTATTATTTAAAATGTAATTTTCCTTGGTAGTATCTGAACCTGATTCTGACTGAAGAGTTCCTTTACTTGATTTTTCCCCATGCCTTCTGATTGCAGAGTGGCTCTAATGTGCCCAGGCTGTGAACACAGAGGGCAAACCTGGATCCCATGTACCAAACTCCTTAACGGCCTCTCCATTGATCCCACTGATATCCAACACCAATGACAAGCTCCACTACTGGTGCCATTTCTCCAAGACTGCATTTCTTAAGATCCAGTTACTACCCTACCTAGGGAACAAGAGTCAAGGGGCCACAAAAAGATAGAAAGGATGGACACAATCAAAGGAGGTGGAAAAGGAGAGTAAATATAAGGTGGATGTGGTGTCCATATCACATTCACAATCTCTCAAGTGGACAGAGCAGTTGTTAAGAATAGTGGCTTAGGCAGGTTTTACTATCTATAGCCCTGCTGATCTCTTTCCATGGTACAAATGGGACACTTTTTTCCTGGGTCATAACTGGAGCAATTTTGCCATGGGTGACAAGCCTCCATGCTGTTTTGGGCCTGGGGTGTCTCTGAGGTACAAGGGATTTGGGTTACAAGTGAAGAAAAAGTATTCTTCTACTAATACTATAGGATGGTTTAGTATGACCAAAAAAAACAGAGGACTAGTCTACTGGCTTCTATCTTCTTGAAAACATTCTCATCTTAATCCTGGAGTACAGAGCATGAGTTGTTAAGCCTCTGCACAAAAACAGCGTAAGCTATGATTTCCACATGGATGTGTGCCCTGAAATCTTGATGGTAGTGGAGCGAGCCCTGTGTCATCTTTGATGCATTGTTGCATGTATGTAGAGCTTTCTGTGTACCTTAGAATGTCAAGTCATGTCTTGGCCTGTTCAAGGACTGAAGGAAGATAGCAATAAGTTGTTGTTGTTGTTGTTTTTCTGTGAAACTAATACCCTTGGGGTAGTACTGCAGTAAATTATTTTAGGCAACTATCCTTGAGACTAAAATGTCAACAAGTAATGCTGTAGGAACTGATTTCACAGACATATTTCACAAACTTGTAGTTAATATGTTAATGTATTTTAAAAGTAGGACAAAGACATGTATGCAAGAAGACATATGTGGAAAACAGCTTAATTTTGGCATTCCACCATGGGAATGTACAACAAAATGCCATGTTGTTTAATAAATCTATACAACTGTTTATGTTAAATGCTATAAATAAGGTGCAATAAATAAATGAATAAATAAAATGTAAGCATGGTAGTGCTATCTAAAACCAAGTGGAATGGAATGCACCAGGACTTCAAATCAGAAAAATCTGTGGTTTATATCAGAAGATCTAGTAATTTCCAGGGATGCCCAAGATTGAACAGAGCCTTGGATTCAAATTAGTGTTATTTATTAGTTGTTAGTCATTTATTACTCTAAGACCCTCCCTGGACACCCAGTTCAGAGCCATCAATATTCCATCTCTTTCCCCGACATATGCATATGCCTTGCATTTGTAAACATATGATATACTAAAAGTATTTATTTCTGCTGATTGTTGTCTGTTGTCTCACCAGAATATAAACATATGAAATCAAGAATACTAGTTTGTTCATTATTCAATAAGTATTTCTTGAGGAAATTATGAATGAATATTGATCAGTGAATTTTTTCTTAGTGTGAAATAATGTGGGGATCCCAAATACAGCAATGTAGCGCTGTGCCGATTTACTCAAAAAGGTTGTCACAGAGAGGACAACCCTGCCAAAGTTTATGCTTGATACTGGACCTATCCTTTTTCTTCAAAAATCCCACATTTCTCACCTGAATGTTTTCCTTTCCCACCCTTAGTCTGTGAGGTTAGTCAAAATTTTATCCTAATTCTCTATACTTGAATCAAGTAGGGCAGAAAAAGTGGTCAGAAACATGACAGGAATGATAGTTTTTTCCAAGGAATTTTGAAAGACAACCGTGTGTTTTTGGAGGATAGGAGAAGTTTATGGGAGAAGGAAGACTGATTGAACTGTGTGGAGAAGAAATACAAATAAAGGGCCTGAGATATTCTAAAATTACTAATAGTTTCTTTAATTATTTTGGTAATAACCCCTTTTCCTAGTAGACAAATGAACAGTGCTGATAGATTCTAGCATGAACCAAAATCCTAGGTGCCAAACTGCTCAAAAGTAATCTTCACAGGCAAGACAGACTGTGTAGGAATTCAGTACCAATGATATAATTGGAGAAGGTGATATCTGTATCTTACTGTGAGCATCTTCACAAACATTGACTTGCAACTGATAATCATAACCCATGTTCCTTTGCAAACCTGTTCTAGATTTTCCTTGGTTATTCTTTGATGGGGACCCACTGTATAGTGAGTCTTGTCTGTTAGGCATCATGATACTCACAAAGGTCTTTTCTTTCTCATATGATTGTTGAAATTTTGGAAAACTATTGATGCATCTCATTTTTGCTCCTTAATCCTCAATTCCCTGGACACTTTGCAATACTTCTGGTTTCCATCACCCCTCTATCTCAAGCTATCTTTTGCATTGTAAACCCCAGCAAGCAACAGGCATATCTAGGCTCAGTCCCTAAGTAGAGGCAGCAGACTGAGGATTGGAACACTGTACTTGATGTCTAGTCCTGGACAAGAAAACTGACCAAGAAAGACACAAAAGAATCATACCTACTGCTGTGGGGACAGTCTACTGACTTGCAGTTTGAAAACCCACCTTTCCATAGGCTTCTCTTCAGCCTATATCCATGTGGAGCTAGCTCCTGTGGGCAGTCTGTGTGCACTGGAGCCTTCCTCCTCATGACCCAGCACCATGGTGGCCTTTCCTTCCCTTCAAGGGTTCCTTTTTCTCAACTCTTCAGCCACTATAGTGGCTGGTCCCAAGTTACCACGTGTCCTCACATCCTTTTGTCTCTAAGTTTCACCTCCCATGAGTGAACCCTTGCAACCTTTCTGGTAGGTAGAGTGTCACTTGACAACTCAAAAATGAGGCTTAGACTTTGTTTTTTTGGTTTATTGTCTGTGTGACCTTTGGCAACATATTCAACTGAGCTGAGCTTTAGTTTTTATATCTGTAATATGTAGGTAGTAAACCAAAATGTTTTCATGGATTAAATGAAAATAAAATGTTCTGAAAATGTTAAAACATGGTATTAATTCATTCTTATAATTTTCCCTCCCTTTGTCTACCTTTTCATTGGGAATAAACCTGCCTTTAGTTGATACTCATAATATACATACATCATTTAGATGTGAACATTTTGCTTTCACTCAGATAAAAGGGGCCACACTTTAGATCTTCGACATTCTTTGTGTCAACGTTTCTTTATTTTACAGCAAACAGTGAAAGCTCGGCAGGGTCCCCGGAAGGGCTCACAATTTGGTGTTCCTTGCTTCATGCAGATTCCACCACGCAGGTAGCAAGGCCTTTCAAAATTGAGTGCCCAAGTGATCCCTAAAAAGTGAAAAGACATCTGTATGAAGTTTGAATTAAGAAAGTCATTGTTGTGATGAGAATGCTTAGGGTTCTGTGGTTAGGGCTTATGAAAAGAATCTTCATGACCATATCCATTTATAGTAACCAAATGGTCCAATTGATTTGTTTGCCAAATCATCCCAGCTACATGAATTGGAGTTCAAGGCTTGGAATGTCATGAAGACACAGCAGCCAAATGTCAAATGAATGTGTTAAATTTTTTATATCTTTCTTTCTCTTTCCCTTCTCCCTCTTTTCTTCCCTTCCTTTTACCTTTCTTCCTTCCTTTTTTTTTTTTTTTTTTTTTTGACAGTACTGCAGATAGAATCCAGGATCTTGCACTAAACTTTTCAGTAAGTGATTGTGGGATATAGTAATGGCTATAGAATAATCTGCTAATGCTCTGATTTCTAAAGATTTTTTAACTTTGGTAAAGAAAAAAAGTCAAAATAATAAAAGGAATATGATGGTTGGTATTTACCCGGCAGTACCTGGAAGATGGAAAAAAGAACCACAAGGAAAACTTGGAGTCTCATTGTAACAGACTTGGGGTCCCAAAGACCTGGTGGCAAGAGTCAAAAGGATAATGTCACAGGCTGGGGAGATGGTTCAGTGGTTAAAGGTGCTTGCTTATAAAGCTGTTGGCCAAAACTGTTCCCACATAAAGCCTGATGCACAAAGTTAATTTTCAGTAGAGAGAGGCCCTGGCATGCCCATTCTCTCTCTCCATTCCCCCTTTTTATTTCTCTTTCCTTGCAAATAAATAAAACAATATAAAAAGAAGATAAAGTCAGGAGGCTCATTCTCTACTTTCGGAAGTGATTGTGGCTCAAGGGCTTGTCCAGACACTGTTTTCTGATGCCTCCAGGTCCTGCTCTCTCCTCAACTCAGTGTGTCCCCTACCCTCTATCTGTTGCTGCTAGTTCTTTCCTCTACATCTGTGTGGGAGACTCTTCTAGTACTACAAGTAAAGATGAGGTCAAGGTGAGGCAGCAGCCTGAACATCTAAACACTAGGGAAGAACCTGGGGTCAGGCTGTTAAAAATAGAGAACAAGTATGGTCCCTCAAGAGCAAAGGTACCAGTCTGAAATGATTTTGAGGTAAGTTGCTTGTATGTTTCAGTGTTCCTTAAAAGGAAGCTCTGTAAAGGTGCAAGTGGTGTAACTTTGCTAGATTACCCATTTTAAAGGAAGACAGAGTTCATATTTATTAGGGGCAAAGACATACTGAGTTATTTCTAGAATTTGAAAATCAATATTTGCTTGCATTGAATCTATTTTTAATCTGATCTTTTAAAAATTCATATCATGAAATCTTGAATGATAGAAAAAAATGAAAAGTTAATTAAACACACTCATAGCCTCCCACTTCAAAAATCGCCAATATTTATAATTCAGAATTTTCAGTTCATTTCCTTTTCATTGCTAGCAAGATCATGTAAATATTTGTTTTAATGTTAGAATTTACAGCCATACTTCACAGTCAGCTCCACCATTTTTTTCCATTTAAATGTTATCTTTAATATTTGTTCAAATATATTTGCCTCAAATATGTACATGTCTTCAGAAATTTATGTGATGATTACTTTAAATTATTTGAAGTGGAACATTAGTAGTTTACTATGTTTCAAATTTAATACATGTCAGTAATTGCCCATTTCAGAAACTGCCAATCACTTCATCCTCTTACTGACATGTATGGAAGTATATTTTGAATACCAATATTCTTATTAATGAAGATTATCAATTTTTCTGATCTTTGTTAATTCTATGAATGAATAATAATAAGGCTGACTGTCTTAATCTTTTTTAGTTTGTTTGTTTGGCCTGGAACTCTGTAATTCCAAGGTGGCCTCAAATTCCCAAAGATCCTCCAACCTTAGCCTCCTTCCAAGTGCTGGAATTAAAGATGTGTACCACCACATCTGGCTTTTCTTAACTCTTGAAAAATTATTGCAGAAGTTGTATTTGTTAATATCCATTGGTTATTTTGCCTTTTCTAATCCATATTTCTGTTTTATATCTTATTTGCTTCCAAGAACTTCATGTATACGGAAGTTCACTAAACTTTGTAATTATATATGTTGTAGAAATGGTCCCTAGCTTGTTTTTTAATATTTTACTTATACTTTTTATTTATTTGACAGAGAAAAAGGGAGGGAGAGAGGAAGAGAAAGAGAATGGGGCTGGGCGTGATGGCGCACGCTTTTAATCCCAGCACTCGGGAGGCAGAGGTAGGAGGATTGCCATGAGTTCAAGGTCACCCTGAGATGACAGAGTTAATTCCAGGTCAGCCTGGACCAGAGTGAGACCCTACCTCGAAAAACAAAACAAACAAAAAAAAAAAAAACAAAAACAAAGAGAATGGGTACACCAGGGCTTCCAGCCACTGCAAATGAACTCCAGATGCATGTGCCACCTGGTGCATCTGGCTAACCTGGGTCCTGAGGAATTTAACCTGGGTCCTTTGGCTTTTCAGGCAAATGCCTTAACCACTAAGCCATCCCTCCAGTCCTCCTGGTTTGTTTTCAATATCCCAGTTGGTTACCTAGCAGCCAAAATTCATAACTATCCTCAATGTTCTTTATATTGTTCATGTTCAGTTTTCATAACAGATGATAGCTTTGCTTGTATTTTCACCCATTATGTCTGCACTACTGGTCACTTTGTCTTAGTTTCTTTTAACTTTGGAGGCTGTTCTGAAAAACCACTTGAATTGTCAGCAGTGGCATGAGAAGTGCTTCTTGCCCTATCTAGCAATATGAACTTTCCAAGCTCACAGAAAGGTTAACACCCCATACAGAATCTCATAAAAAAGGACAAAGATTAGGTTCCTATCTAATTCTCAGAAAAGTACATCTGAATGTAGCTCAACTTTGGCAATTGAAGATGCTGAGGTTGCCCTCATGCATGGGTTCAGCAGGATAGTTTAAAGAGATAGTCAACATGCTCACTGGCTACAGCATTTCAGAGCAATTAATGTCAGCTTTGCCAGGTGTTCAGTGCTGAGGTGTCCCTGGTCGCAGAGGAGATTTCATTTGCCTCTGGCCTGAGGTTATTGCCTCCTGTGCTGGAAAGACATGGTCTAACTCAAATAGGGAGTCATAATTTTTTTTTAGGATTTATGACCACTCACTAAGATTCACTTTTACAAAATAACTTCTACATTACTTTATTAAGATGTGCACCATGTTATCACTTTGCTAACTGACATTAGATAGAAATTGCAGTTTTTCTAGGAAGAAAATAACATGTAGACTATTTGACCTTTCTAAAAAAAAGATTGTCCCTTAAATGGTTGATTTATTTTAATGTCTATTGAATAAATTTCTTCATAGAGATCACTTAATTTTTGGTAGCTCTGATACTTATTCCTAGTCATTGCATGCTATGATTTCTCTTCTTGTTCTTTCACTACATTACAAAGCTGATAGTTGGCCCATAGAAAAGTATAGATTTTGTACACTTGCTTTTTTTTTCATTAACCAATAGATTGAACTTCTATTGGTTTTTACTTTATTGTGGTAACTCCTTGTATTAGTTACTTTTTTAACCTGTGGTAAAATACCTGGCTAAAATACCTTCTAAAGGAGTAAGGATTTACCTTGGCTTATGATTAGAAGGTATTCAGCCCATTATGGCACAGGGAAAATGAGAACAGGACCCTTTACTTACTAACATCTCAATGGAGCATTAAGGAGAAAGGAAATGTGGCTCAAAGCCTCTACTCCCACCCCCAGTGACCCACTTCTTCCAGCTACACCTCACCTCACAAAGGCTCTACAACCTCTCACAACACAGCCACCAGCTGGGGAGCAAGTATTGATATGTAAGAGCCTGTGGGTGACATTTCACTTTTAAACCATGACACCACCCAAGAGCTATTCAAATATAAAAGCAAAATTTGTAAAATATTGTCATTTTGCCTCTTCAGCAAGCAGCATGAATTCACAATTACTAGACCCTTCAGAGATCCTGTATCATAACCTCCTCACTTTACAGATGATGAGACTACAGACAAATGAGAAAAGTCAATGTAACATTACCCAGGAAGCCTGTAGTAGATGTCCCTTAAATTTGCAGAGCACTTTTTCAGTTATCACAATATAAAAATGGCCTTAATTCTTCCCCATTTGCTTCTTATTTGCTTCTCTTATTCCTCTCATACCATGCAGCAACTTCTTTAATACTTAAAAGACAAACAAGATGATTAGAAGTTTCAATAATTTTTTGATATGAGTTATATCTTCTGGAAAAGCCTTTGATTTTTCTTCCAGAACTTGATTTCAAATTTCAGTACACGCATCAAACATGAGTTTCTGTGTAGCTCAGCTGCTTCTAGAGATCAGAAGAACCAGTGTTTAGTGAAGAAGTGGAGAGAATTTTAATGACACAAAAACTCAGCACCTCCCTGATCCTTCCCCAGAAGCTGTTCCTTTGGGATTCCAAGACTGCACCGAGTCTGTTAAGCTCAAAATTTTTATTTAGTAAGTTAGTGATACAGAAATTTTGGGTTCTTTATATACCAATTTACTAATAATTTGGGATGTTCTCCAATCCTTGTCCTCTGAATTTCAAGAATGAAACCTATGGATCAGAGGATAAGGTTTAGTAAGATTTTATTACAGTTGAAAGCTTTAGCAAGTTGATAAGAAGGGAACTTATGCCTAGAACATAAGAGAAGGAAGCAAGATGGAGCTCTTGCATAGGGAGGCCAGAGGGGGTTGAGAAGCCCACCTCGAGACTCCGATCTGGGATTTCTATGGGGAATGGCTATGTGGGGAAGACCAGGTCAGCAGGTTACTACGGACAAAGACCAGATTTTATAGCTTTGCCTGTAATCTTAGGTAAGGATTACAGTTTCCATCTTCCAGGAGGGGTATAAACTAAATAGAGAAATCTTTCCTGGAGGGTGTAACATTCAGCTTTCTGCAAGCTTAGTGGCCTTTTTTGTTGTTTTTATTTAAGGAATACAAAATCATTACTTCTGGGGTTCTGTTACTCTGATTTTCTAGCCATTATATATTTATATATCTATCTATATCTATCTATACATATATATGTGTGTGTATATACATAGACAACTTCTGTACTTACAGACAAGAAACCATGGATTTCCCTCTCCTCCCCCATTTTCCCCTTCATAACTCTGTTCTCTATCATATCCCCTCCCACTCACCATTAGTCTCTTTTTTAATTTGATGTCATCATTTTTTTTCTATTATGAGGGTCTTGTGTAGGTATTGCTAGGCACTGCGAGAGGTCTTGGATATCGAGGCCAATTTCTGTCTGGAAAGTTGTATGTAAGGAGTGGTACCCTTCCTTTGGCTCTTACATTCTTTCTGCCACCTCTTCCACAATGGAGCCTTGGAAAGTGTGAAATGTTTCAGTGCTGGACACTCCTCCATCCCTTCTTCTCAGCACTTTGTTGCCTTTTGGGTCATCCCAGTGGCCATCATCATCTGAAAAGAGAAGCTTCTCTAACCAGAAGTGAGATTAGCATTAATGTATGTATATGAACATTAATTCTAGTGCTTTCAAGGCAATTTGGTGAGAGTAATATATGCATTTATCCAGACAAGAGCAGGCTTTATACTCCTAAGGCTTATGACCTCCCCTGCCATAGGCTTTTGACTAGGTTTTCAGTACCAGGCATATATTCCCTCCCACAGAGTGGGCCTTCAGTCCAATTAGAGAGCGGTTGTTTCCCCCCAGAGCAGACATGCCACTATTGTGCTAGTTCAGTCATTTGGCCTGTCTGGCCAAACTTGAGGCTTCCATTGTCCACTGTTTACACTGCTGATGACTTCTTTTAAGACTGCATACAGTGCAGCTTTTTCCAGCTTTTAGTTGGCTGGGCTACAGGGAGAAGGTTTTCTGCTCAGCACCAGCTTGATTTCTCAGTGACTGCCACTCAGGCATGTGAAGTCTTCAGCAATACTCTCTTACCATATCTTTCTCACAGGAAACCAAGGGCCTTGTCTAGCCAAGTTTTGTTTCCTATCATTTCTTCCTTCTGAAGAGGTAGCCCTAACTGTCATTAGGGGATAAGGATAATGGATTGGTCCAACTTCTTCAAGCTGAATGGGGTTATTGGGTATGGCAGTTGGGGTATCCCCCCAGTGGGTCTATTTTACAGGACCCCCAAAGTTTACTGGTTTTATTGTGTAGGAAGAAACATATGATACCAAGATAAAGACTTGGTAGGGGAACGATGGGAGAAATCAGGGATGAGCAATGATCAGGTAAATTGGGGTTTAGAGAGGTCTTCAGAGTTTCCATTTATGTAGCATTTTAGGCCTTTGAGGCTAATCCAGGGGATCCAGCTAGATGGAGCTGGATTGTCACAGGACCATCCGAGTGTGGGCAAACTGTAGACTTTTAGGGAACTGGGAGGAGCTCTGTGGCTCTTTCAGGATTTGTGTCATCTGCTGGGATGAGTCAGGGCCATGCTGACCATGTGGCTTTTCTTTTCTTGGGAACATTAAGGGTTTTGTCTCCTCTGTTCTGACTTTTCTTCTGTAAACAAGATATTGACTGGAATCCAGTCTTCATGTCTATTTTGAACAAGAAGATAGATGACTTACCAAGAGCTTTAGGACCCTCTAGCTAAAGAAGTGCCCCATCATCTCCTAAGGCTTTTTGACCCAGAGGTGCTAGGACCAAAATATTGGTTACATTTTAGCCCCAAAGTCTGTATTGGTTTTGGTTGTTACATTTGGTTGTTAAGCACCCAGGAGAAAAATGGGAATATAGAGTAGGTTTGTACCTTTTGTCTTTAACAAAACACAAAGTTAAAACATGGTATTTTAAAAACCTTAACATTTTGTTGCAACATTTAACTTATATTGTCTGATGATATGGTAAGCTTTATCTGGATGAGAGGAAACATATATATTACTTAACATTTATAAGTACAGATAAAACATGTTAACAGTCCAGGAGACAGTTTTTATTAACAAAAACATAAATATTAACTCTTTTATTTTGTTTTAGTGTCCTGATGACAGCCACCGATTTTGCTCCTGTGCATTATGGGGGAGTGTACTTTTAGGAGGACAACCTCCTATCTCAGGGGTCAGTTACTTATTAGAGTTGACCAGAATTTTTTTTTGTTGTTGTTTTTTGAGATTAACAGGTCTAACATATCATGGATATACACACAGGTTATTTCTCACAGTTAATTAGAAGGGCCATTGTTGTCAGTTTGAGGGAGGCCTCAAACTCTGGACTTTTTGTCTTTGTTTTTGAGTAATTTTTTAGTATTTTATTTTTATTTATATTTATTTATTTACAAGAGAGAGAGAGAGAGAGATACACAAATAGGCAGGTATAAAGAGAGAGAGCATGGGTATGTCAGAGCCTCCAGCTACTGCAAACAAACTCCAGATGCGTGTGCCTCCTTGTGTATCTGGCATATTTGGGTCCTGGGGAGATGAACCTGGGTCCTTTGGCTTTGTAGACAAGCACCTTAACTGCTAAGCCATCTCTCCAGCCCTTGAGTAATTTTTTATTGGTATGTTTTACCCCATCTGACAGAACCTTGTGAGTCTTCAGAATGTTCTGAGTTGTTTGAGGGTCCCAGGGAGTGAGCAGATGATAATAGGCCTCCTCTCTTTTCCATTAATGTCTCAGTTT
The DNA here is from genome assembly GCF_020740685.1 of Jaculus jaculus. Classification (NCBI taxonomy): domain Eukaryota; kingdom Metazoa; phylum Chordata; class Mammalia; order Rodentia; family Dipodidae; genus Jaculus; species Jaculus jaculus. The sequence continues at coordinate 47,986,114 of NC_059113.1, read as the reverse complement.
CTCTGACAAAAATGATCTTAAATCTTTATAGTTTCTTGGCATAGTTTAGCCTTGTAATTTAAAGTGTTGTAGTTCTATCTGTCAGGATATTGAGAATGCTGAGGGTCTAAATTGATGGCTCTGGGTCAGTTTTGGATGGTCTCAGAGATAAGAAGGATTGTATATAGATCAACTCAGTGTATTTTATTTTCTTTTTTGTATAACAAGTCTAGTTGAAGAGCAATATCATCCCCTCGAGGATCTCTTAGAAGGTCTGTTTCCTGGTACAAGGAAGTCCAGTGTCATGTAGGAAAGAGTGGGTCCCCAATGGAGCCCTAACATAAAATTATCACTCCCTTGTGAAACCTCCTAAATAGGGGTGTAGAGAAGGGTGTTATTTAACATTGGAGGTTCTGAACTTGAATATAGGACAAATAACATTGTTTTGTCATTAATAGTAAGCTTTTATCAGTTTAACTTTTATAACCATTTTACATTGTTTATCAATAAACTCAAATCAAGCAATCTGTCAAAAATTTAACTTATTATAATAAGAAGTAAACCCATTTAAATTTTTGACCTTTTAATTCAGTCTGTAAGGCAACCTAAAATCAGAGATGAATTTTGGATTTTTTTTGTACTTAAAAATTTAAAAATATCTTGCAGGGTGTGGTAGCACATGCCTTTAATCCCAGCACTCGGGAGGCAAAGATAAGATGAATGCAGTGAATTCACAACCACCCTGAGACTACATAGTGAATTCCAGGTCAGCCTGAGCTAGAGCAAGACCCTACCTTGAAAAACCAAAAACAAAACAAACAAACAAACAAAAATCTGACTACTGTTGTAGCAGGTATAAACAAGCACTTTAGGTTTTAAATTTGAAACTAGAAGTTTGTCATAAGTAACTTAAAATCACCTTTAAATACATCTATGTACCTTTGTACATTTTTAGTGGATTTAATCTTTTTGTCCCAACTGAACTAGACAAAAAATCCTGATAGAGTAATCTAAAACAATCAATCTGATATACCTTGTTTAGGGTTATTTTGATTGACAAAAACTAATTTTATGTTTCATTATTTTTATTATCATGAATATTAAATTAAGGTTTGACCAGACATCTAGTATTTATGTTTAAATTACATTGTTTATAAATTACATATTTTAGGGCTGGAGAGCTGGCTTAGTGGTTAAGCGCTCGCCTGTGAAGGCTAAGGACCCCAGTTCGAGACTCAATTCTCCAGGACCCACATTAGCCAGATGCACAAGGGGGTGCACGTGTCTGGAGTTTGTTTGCAGTGGCTGGAAGCCCTGGCGTGTCCATTCTCTCTCTCTCTCTCTATCTGTCTCTTTCTCTCTCTGTCACTCTCAAATAAATAAACTTGAAAAAAAATTACATATTTTAGCATTGCAACTCATTTTGACCCAAGAATTGTGAATGGAGCTCCTCAAAAACTGAGAAGGCACACAGCTTATCAGAAGATGGGAAGACTTCCTTACCTCCCTAAGTACAAAGGTTATAATGAGTGAAGTTTGATTATATCTTTTTGTAAAAGCTGTTTTAAACCCAGAAATTATCATTTAGTAGGATTAGCTTTATAAAAGAAAAATCAGTAACTAGTAAATCTTAATGTTATTAAGACTCAGTTTTCCTAGTAATTAAAAGTTTAACCTCACCAACTAAAGTATTTTGAAGGCAGTTTTTATAACTGTCACCATAAGCAAAACCATATCTGTGAATTAAATTTTAGACTTTATAACCTGCTGATTTGAGACATTTCTTTTTCTAACAAATCCTATGAAAGAAATATATATATATATATATATATATATATATATATATATATATATAATTTAATTTATTTATTTGAGAGCGACAGACACAGAGAGAAAGACAGATAGAGGGAGAGAGAGAGAATGGGCGCGCCAGGGCTTCCAGCCTCTGCAAACGAACTCCAGACGTGTGCGCCCCCTTGTGCATCTGGCTAATGTGGGACCTGGGGAACCGAGCCTCGAACTGGGGTCCTTAGGCTTCACAGGCAAGCGCTTAACCGCTAAGCCATCTCTCCAGCCCTGAAATATATTTTTTAAATATGGATTTGTAAATGTAAATAAAACTTGGCAACTGTCCTAAAGATAATATAACACACCTAGAAATGGTCTGATTGGTAATGAGAAATCTGAATTATAACAAAGATTCACATACTGTTAAATCACAAATTAACATGTTATAACCTTAGTTAGTTTGTTATTGTTTACTTATTATGTTTATTTTTCCAGTCTCACAAAAGTCTGAGATCTGTACTATAACAAGGCTTTAGTCATCTTAGACAAGAGAGAACCTCAGAGGGAACCAAAGATGTATGTTGCTTGTCATTTTTTTCTTTCCTTGTCCAGAGGCAATTGGTCAATTTGCCTAAGGGCAGAATTCTGCTCTTCTCTTCTCATCTTCAGCAAGATCTCTGAAAAGGCAAACCTTACTGGAACAACTTTCTCCTCTCACCAGAAGGTATAATTCCCTCCTTGCCATCATGAACCAATTGTATTAACCTATCTTTTCTGAAGAGGTTCTGAGTTCTCAAAAACCAGACACTGGCATTGTTCACTGTCTTTTCAGTATCCAGCTGCTCAGGGTGAACCGGACAGAGGATAATGGCCACCAAAGGTAGGAGACATCATTTACAAATCCATAGAATCTTGCAGTCTATGTCCTCCAATGTGTTCATTTCACAGAACTGAATGTCTATAGCCTGCCTCTGACTCTTCCTTTCACCATCCTGAAGCATCACCATTTTTTCAGTGGGTCCTCTGTAAAGAATTATAACCCTTCAGCAGATCCTTTGTCCATGTTGGGCTATGCTTCCAGATACCAAGGTCATTCTTAAAATGATAAAACAGGTAGGAGTTTATTGTCTTTTGGTGCTTAGCTGTGAGTATGGAAATGAGTATATAGTGTGCCTGGCAACAATTACCTGGCATTGATCCCTGAGGATTGTGTTAAGTGAGGCACATAATTCTTTCACTGCAAACCCAAGGGCAGCTGCTAATGAAGAACAAACAGGGGCACACAGCAGCCAAGTGGAATTCAGCTCAAATTCAAGTCAAATTTGTGCTCATAGTGACCAGACAGTGTTGCTTCCCCATGGCTTAAATGTCCCCAGAACAAATTCAGGGACCTTGATAACATTATACAGAAAAGACACATGAAATTGCATAAAGATTTGGAGTACTTATGTCAGGTTTCTTCCTCATATTAGGAGTTATGAAATGAGGAAGGGAAATATAATAGAATGAAATGCTCACCTCAGTCCAATTTGAACTTCCAGTGCAGGAAATAGTAACTAAAATTAGGTGACCTGACCCAATTTCTCCCTAGCCTGCTGCTTTTCCTGTGGTTAGCAAAGCAAGGTGTTCAGCCTCTCCACGCTTTAGTGGTCACTGCTGGAGGGACCAGTTATGGCCTGACAATTTTCTGGTCATGGTAATGCTAGTGAGCTGAAGAAACCTCTGTCAATGCTCTCCAGACCGTTGTGAGCATTGGAAGATGCTATGGATTGGAGATAATAGCATCAAGGACCTCCCTGACCAAGAACTCACTTGACAGTATCTCACCCCTGGCACTGAAATTTTCTTGTAACAATTTCTGGATTCTGGGCACAACACTATCCACTCCCATGGGACTTTTCTGCTCAACCTCTCTCTTTTATTAATACACGCATGAGCGTGCGTGCACGCGCGTGCACACACACACACACACACACACACACACACACACACACACACATAAAGTTAGCTAGAGAAGAAGTAGATTTCCATATGGTTTATCAATAATACCTGTAATTTTGATTAACCTCCTTCCCACTCCTCCTTTCCTCAACCCCTGCCCTATTTTCTGTGGTTGTTGAAAATACTTTGAAATAAGATCCTGGTACTTGAATTCAGAAAGTCTTCTCAGAGACGCAAAACAAATATCAAAGAAGTATAATCACAATGAATTTGCTAGAAGGAAATGAAATTTGAAATGAAGAAAGTAAATTGAAGAGAGAAATGGTTACAGATAACAACAACTTGCTGTTTTCTGTTTTCTATCCACCATGCATCATGGTATAAAACAGATCATTATTTTATGAGCTTCATGTTATATGTATGAAAACTCAAAACTGTGCAAAGGTCATCTCATTATAAAACAAGAAACACAAAGAATATTAGGACATATTGAAGTGACTAGGTTATACCTAGCCCCCAAAAGAACTGGTTTCTTCTTACAATCTTCTGAATCCTGTGCTCTTTGACCTAAAGACACTGAGTACTATCTTTGATATAAGAGTAAAGAGAATCATGGATTACTCCAGTGTTGTGGGTTTGTCATGATGGCCATGTTAAAGCCAGGGGCATGAACTCTAGGAACTGATATCCATAGCAAGTAGTTCTTATTCACAGCAGGTGAGCTGCTTTCTCACCTGATTCTACTTCTATGTGCTCCTTACCTTCCATGGGCGTTTGGGCACTCTTTTACCAGTCTTAAGTTCCTACAACCTATTCTAATAGGCAAAGTAAGATATAGTCTCCTTAAGCAAATCTATGTATTTAGTCCAAGGTAAATTATTCAGTATGTTTTTTTCACATCTTATACCTAGTGAAAGTCAAACAATTTGAAATCAAAAGTTTTTGGAGGAAGAAAATTTCCTAGATTTATTTGATTCTCATGTTTCAGTATATAGATGAGAAAAAGTAAAGCCTAGAGAATAGTTTAAGTATAGTAATTTAAATTATATATGCCTTTCTAAAACTTTATCTATAACTATAATTCAGTTCTTCCTCTCTAGAAATTAGTCCTGTATCCTGGTACAGCCTCTTACCTGAATATTTAAGATTAAGTTATTTAAACTTTCCAAAGGAGTTGGGCACATTATCGCTCTTTTTCATGAGATGGTTCCAGACTGAAGATTCCTCAGGCTTGTCTGGAAGAGGCTCATTTTGTATCTGGAGAACCAACAGGAGAAGGGTAACAAGAAGGGTAAGTGTCCCCATGGTGGTTGCCACTTTCAGGATGGGAGATCAGAAGCTTGAATAAAAGTGCCCAGTGAGGACTAAGGTTGTATTTATAGGTCTGTGAGAACCCTATCATGTGGCTACTATCATTAGCCAATTTTTTGTTTAAATTTCAATGAAACTTTGATAAGGCAGGCATGGTGGCACATGCCTTTAATCCCAGCACTGAGAAAGCAGAGGTAGGAGGATCATTGTGAGTTCAAGGCCAGCTTGGGACTACAGAGTGAGTTCCAGGTTAGTCTGGGCTAGATTAAGACAAAAATAAATCACTTTGATAGTTTAATTTTCCTACCCACACTCATTAAAGATTAAGCAATTGGACTATTGCATAGTCCCATGTACTTAACAACAACCCTACATTTTTTATGAATTGCTCAGCATGTAGAGAAGTAACTATTTTCAGTTGTGATAAATATTTGTATTTGGTGCCCAGAATCTGATAGACATTTGCTGACGGAGTATCTCATATGGGTTTTATAGCCTTTCCTTGGAATGTACTTTGCAAATTCTCACCTTTGAGAGTTAATGAGAAGCCACTCAGATCTTATTGTTTTATATACACTTGAAATAGTTGAAGTAAAACTTATAATCAAATATCAAAACTCATAGTTCACATAATTTTACCAACTATCACTGGAAAAAGCACAGACTTAATTGTTCCAGGAAGTGGTAGCTGGGAGTTCTTATCACACACTGACCTAGGGCATAAAATAAGGGCACAAACAATCCACTCGTGAATGGGTTCAGGAGCAGACTTGTGAGAAGACTTAAGTCCTCAAGGCTGTGACCCATCTTGGGATTCAACATCTCCAGTAGGTGAACAGTGTCTAATTGTCTGTGAACTGTGAAGACAATGGGTCAGGTCAGATCAGAGATAATGGGCCTTTGGAGGACTACTTGTGTTCTATAATTAAAATGCTTATATACTTGCTGATTCTGTAAAAAAAAAAAAAAAAAAAGATGAGGCAGGAGAGATGGCTTAGTGGTTAAGGTGCTTGCCTGCAAAGCCTAAGGAACCATGTTTGACTCTCCAGATCCCACATTAGCCAGACTTACAAAGGTGAGGCAAGCACAAGGTTGCACATGCCCACTAGATGATGCAAGCGTCAGGAGTCTGATTTCAATGGCTGAGGCCCTGGCATGCCCATTCTCTTTCTGAAAATAAATAAATAAATAAATAAATAAATAAATAAATAAATAAATAAATAAAGACTGTTGTATTACAAAGAGAGAGAGGGAAAAGGGGAAATAAACCACAGAGTTCCTACATGCTCCAAAGTTACATTGACATCATTCACCCAACAGCTTCATCCACAACCCTGTTTCCTAACCACTTGCCAGGCATCTACAAGTTTCATCCCTATGTCACAGTGTTATGTGTCCCAAGAACCCTCCTCAGAAAAGTAGAACCTCTGAGAGGGTGACTATGGCCAAGAAAGAAACCTAGCTCAGACAGAGGACAATACAAGGGCTGTGTTTGTGTCAGAAAAACATTGGCAAATGCAAAACCAGGTTACTATATGGCAAGCAGGTTGTCTCTGGGGTTTATTTCAGCTTTTCCTCTGTCCTTCTGTGCCAGAATCTTCTTGGAAACATTAGCAAATACAAAAAAAAATGTACCTTCTGGTATTTTAAAATATATTTTATTTATTTACTTGACAGAGAAAGAGGGAGGAAGAGAGAGAAGATGGGAGCACCATGGCCTCTAGCCACTGCAAATGGACTCCAGACATGTGTGCCCCCCTTGTGCATCTGGCTAACATGGGTCCTGAAGATTCTAACCTGGGTCCTTTGGCTTTGCAGAAAAATGCCTTAACTACTAAGCAATCTTTCCAGCCCTACCTTCTGATCTTTAATTAAAATGTTTGTGATGCTTGAAAGAGGATAACACAAAGGGACAGAAAAGAATCACAGATAAACCACAGACTCCTTCAGTATCTCAGTCATGTTTTGTTGCTGTCTCTGACCTGTGGCTCCATCCACAACCCTATTACCTATCCACTTGCCAGGTGTCTACATGTACCATTCCTCCATTAGGACTTATGCCTTGCTGGTCAGAGCTATTTCATGAATACTCTGAGAGGGAAGACACTCATTAAGAGTGGCATTAGGAGCAGCCATGTGCTACTCTGAACAGTTGAAAGGGGAAGACAGTGGAAGTGGGTAATACAAGACTTCTGAAGTACATTCCATTGGACAATGAATCAGTTAAGCATGGATACTGTGACATAACTCATACAAGACATATATGAGTGTGAGTTCTATGTAAATGAAAGCAGAGTCAAGAGAAAAGAGATACAGGCAGGAAAGTCAGCACAATGACCTTTCTTCTCAGTTTGCATCTGAAGCCTGCATTTGTCTTTGTTATGTCAACTAAATAGAACCAAGATTTCCTTTATAAAGTTTACTTTAAATGTTCTTGTATTTAGTTCCAATGAGTCCTGAGTGCGCCACATGAAAAATATTAAAGAAACACAAAACAGATAGTTTGTTCCAAGGAGTTTTTTAGAGAAAGAATAAATTGAGGTCAATGACAGAGGTGATGAGTAAATGTAGAGAATCTATTCCTTGTCTGTGTAAGGGTCTTGGTATTTTTGTTGGAGTTGGTGGTCAGGGACAGTGAATAATAATACCTGAAACATCATTCCTGTCTTTGCAAACTGTGTGCTTTGCCATTTAAATACTGGTTTGGATTTTCTACCATTGACTATTCCAGTGAGAGTAGCAATGGATTAATCAGACATTCTAATTCCAAATGTGCTATGGAAGCACATACAGGTAATCCTGAATCCAGAGGGCTTCCTGTAGTATTTCTCAACACAGGCAGACTGTTTGAGAGACATGGCAGGTGAGATCTAGTGGGTTTTATACATCTAAAGGGAGAAAAGAAAAGAGTCATATCCCACATCACCAAGGTGCCATACAGGATCTCCAGGGACATAGGTCAGGCACAAGCATCACCTCTTAGAGGGAAAGAGGAAGAGAAGCTCAGGAATGAGGCAAAGGGGGTGGTGTTGGGGTGGACAGCACTGACCCCAGAGAAGCAGGGACATCTGCGTCCCACTCAGAGTAGACTCTGCAGCTGGAGAGGACATGACTACCACTGTCTTTCCATAGACCCAGATGTCCTGCCTTCACTCGCTAGCGTGCGTGAGAAATAAGCCTCAGCAGCGGGCAGCTCTCTAGGTATTCCAGGCCAGCCATAGGGAGAACTGTCACTTTCTACATTTATCTTCGATGTCACCTTCAAGTGCATTTTACTGACAGTACAAGGTAGGCAGCTCCGTCAAGCATACATTGCAGTACACTTGAGTAGTTGGATATGAGTTTTTCCTATATGATGACCAATTTTATCTATGAAAGTAAATCATTGTATAAACATATCATGAGTATGTCATAGTATGGAGCACCTTGTTTTCCTTACTCATTCTGATTCTGGTAATTAGCTCTTTTAATACCAGTGAATGTTGCCTCTGTTTAGCTGATAACACACAAGTGTATAACCTAAGTTTGATCAGTCAGATTCCAACATTTTGGAAATGGCATGGTAGTTCCTTGAAATCTTCACGTTATAAAGGTGAAGCTGATAATAATGAATTTTATGTGACACAGAGGGAATGTGTTTGAAGGAAGTCTGATCTACACAAAGGCAGAACTCACAGAAGGGAGGGAAGAAAAAAGCTCATTAGTAGAATTGGGTTTTCCTTTCACTGTGAATCTGAGCCATGTGTTCATCGTAAACTGTCAATATTTGAAGCCAGGTTTTTTTTTTGTTTTTTTTTTTTTTTGCTTTTGCAGAATTTACTAGATTCTGGTACTTTAATTCAAGAGCCCTGACTGAATGGTATAGCAAGATGTATGAAGATACAAACACAGAGAGAATTTGCTGCAAGAAATTTATTGGGGCTAAAGAAGGAAGACAAAGGTAAGCGGTAAGCACAGTGGTGGTGAGAGCTCCGTTCTTGGTCTCAGTACACGGTGATCTTGTTCTCTCAGGACCCCATGCTCAGTGACAGCAGAATAGGTGGCATGTTTTACCCCTGCAGCAAGTACCACATTTATGTTCTAGACGATTACAGGACCGTTTTCTGCAGTGGCATATCGGGATCTTTCCTCTGCCTGGGGACACAAAGGGAGCATCAGTCATTGAGTATGGGGGTCAGTGGTAACTAGTGGTGCACGAAGGCCCAGGATACACTGAGAGGTTTGTTGTGTTGGCCCCATCAGAGCTAGCAGCACAACCACCTCAAGTCAATGGGAAGTAATATGCAGGGCAGGTGTTGGTCACCTGCAGGACTTGAGGCCTGTCTCAAGTGTCTTCACGTTTGTTTCCTACCCCATCACATACTCTGGCTTTGGTTTCTAAATCTATTCTTTTTTTTTTTTTTTTTTTTTTCATTTTTTCGAGGTAAGGTCTCACTAGTTCAGGCTGACCTGGAATTCACTATGTAATCTCAGGGTGGCCTCAAACTCACAGCGATCCTCCCACCTCTGCATCCTGAGTGCTGGGATTAAAGGCATGCACCACCATTCCCGGCTTTCTAAATCTATTCTTTTAGACAAAGTAGAATTTTGCTCTTTAGAGCTAAACCATTCTTTAGAAGGACTAGTCAGTGAAAACAGGGCTGTGAGAAGAAGACTAAACAATGGGTCCTGCTACTGGAAGAGGTGTGTATTGATAGGATGGGGAGGGATCATTGCCTTTGAGGTCCCTTTGATGTTCCTATGTTCTCATAGATTCCCTCATGGCATTGGTCTGTGTTTTTAGTGGCTGTTCTCAGCTCACCTTGACATGATGAAGGCCCCATTAAATTTCCCTGTTTTCCATCTGCTTCAACATTTATTTACCATTTATTTACCTTTTAGAATTTAAGAAAGAAAATAAAGCATCTTTTCATGGTCTTCATGGAACAGAAGTTGGTTGTCCTCTAAAGATAGAACCTACTTCTTTCAGAAAGTGCTGGCCCACAGCCAGACTTGAACCTCAGAGAGAAAGAGAAAGAGAATTCTCTACAGGATTCAAGAGCATTACCTGCCTGGAGAAAGAGGGCTTTGTGAATCCCTCCTTTAGGGGCAGTTATGAAGAGGTAAAGTGACCTCATGTGCTTTAAGTGACCTAAACTCTTGCTAGGACAGTAAACAAAGCATTATTCAGAGTGAAGTCACAGCAGAGTATCCCGAAGAAGCCATTGCAATCTGAACACACCTCATGCAGTGTGTTCCAGGTACCTCTTCCCACTTTGAGAAATATCAGATGAACTGATGTCCCATAGCCAATGTCTAAGATCTTGAGTATTATAATTTTAACTTTAGAGGATGTTACTTTATTCACAAGGAACAAAGTTCAAATCACAGAGAAATGATGAGCTCATTCCCAGCCTCAGTCATTCCAGGAAATAATCCTTTTCTAAGTGTAAAAAAAAAAAAAAAAAAAAAAAAAAAAACCCTACTCACATATAATACCTATTTTCTACAGTGTAGTTTTTTATGTTTCCTCCACTAACAGTATATTTTGCACTCTTGTATATTAACACATCTAGAACACAATCATTTTCCCATGGCTTTAAATTATTCTAGTGTGCATACACTGTCTTTTAACTAATTAAATATTTAAAGATATTGTTCAATTGATAACAACTTGGATATTTCTGAACATTCATTTCTAATAAGTAGGAAAACAGAAATTATTAATCAGTATACATATATACATACACACATATATATATATATTTGTAAAAGTGACAATAGCACAAAAGCCAAACATTGCATGTTCTCTCTCATATGTGGATCCTAGCTACAAATGTTTAGACTTGTGTGTGAGATGGAACCAAAATTCGGTAGCAGAGGCCAGTAAGCTAGAAAAAGGCCATAAAGGAGGGAGGAGAGGGAAGGACTCAAGGTGATGGTATTGTATATATGTAAGTAGAAGAAAAGATTATACAGCTTAAACGAGGCCAAGGGAAGAGATTGAATAAGAGAAGCTTAGGAGGAGGGTCAATAAAAATTCAAGATATTCTGAATAAGACATATGAAAGCCTACATTTTTGAATAATGCCACATCCAGAAGCCAGAGATTGTTACTAGAAAATTATCAGTGCCAGGAATGGGATATCTTCCAGTGAGTTGTTGGCCAGGGAGATCCCTGTAGCCTCCAAAACATTGCAGGCTATTGCCAAAGCCTTTGGTTTCCCATGAGAAACAGATGGTAAGATGCTATTGCTGAAGACTCCGCATGTCTGGATGGCAAGGCCACTGAGAAATCAAGCTGGGACTGAGCTGCAAACCTTCTCCCTGTAGACCAGCCTACTAAAAGCTGGAAAAAGCTGCACTTCATGCAGCCCTGTGGGAGACAGTAGTCATCAACAGTAAAAACAGTAGATACTAGAAGCCTCAAATTTGGCCAGATAAGCCAAATGACCAAACAGGTACAAGAGTGTCATGTCTGCTCTGGGGGAAACCAACTTTTCTCTAATTGGACTGAAGACCCGATTCATGGGAGGGAATACATGCCTGGTACTGAAAACCTAATCAAAAGCTTATGTCAGGGGAGGTCATGAGCATTAGCAGTATAAAGCCTGCTCTTGTCTGGCTAAATACATATATTATGCTCACCAAACTTCCCTATAAGCATTACACTTAATAATGCTACTCTCACTTTAGGTTAGAGTAGGTTTTCTTTGCAGGTGGCGGTGAACACTGGGATGACCCAGAAGGCAATATAGTGCTGAGAAGAAGTGACAGAGGAGTGTCCAGCACTGAAACATCTCTATCCCACCTTCCAAGACTCAGGGTCCATTGTGGAAAAGGTGACAGAAAGAATGTAAAAGCAGAAGGAAGGGTACAACTCCTTACAAGGCAACTGTCCAGACAGAAATTGGTCTTGATATCTACAACCACATAGTGCCTTCACAAGACCCTCATAATAGAAGGAAAAGATGATGACATCAAAATAAAAGAGAGACTAATGGAAGGAGGGAATATGATGGAGAGTGGAGATGGAGAGTGAAGGGGAAATGGGGGAGGGGAGAGAATTATCATGACATTGTAAGTATAGAAGTCATCCATAAAAAAATATACATTAATGAGCTGGGCGTGGTGGTGCACGCCTTTAATTCCAGAACTCGGGAGGCAGAGGTAGGAGGATTGCCATGAGTTCGAGGCCACCCTGAGACTCCATAGTGAATTCCAGGTCAGCCTGGGCTAGAGTGAGACCCTACCTAGAAAAACCAAAAAAAGAAATTATGCATTAAAAATAAGTTTCTTAAAAAAATTATTTGCAAGTGGGGGGGGTGTACACCAGGACCTTTAGCCATTGCAAATGAATTCAACTTGCTGTAAAATACTCCATTGATCTCAGAAATCCCATGTATAAAATGGGTTTGAATTTGGAAGCCCTGGATTCACTTCACAGTTCAAATTCCACAAGACTTCCGATACCCAAGTGCTTGTCTCCAGCCAATACGCAGTTCAATTCATTTTCCAGTGTGCACCCTAACACTGTGCTCTTCCAGGCTCACGTCTATATACCTCTTTAATGGATTGTTACCACTTCCCCATTGTCAGCATTTGGAATATTCTTTCTCACTTTTCAGTGCACCTTACCTTTCTGTTCTATTTAGTACTAATTTGGAAGATTATTTATGACCTCTGCTCAACGCTGATCACAGATGGACTAAAGTGCTTGAAAACAGAAAGTTGGCTTCCTGGTAGCTTAACTAACATGAGCCATTAGCTATTGGATAAAACATTTAAACACTATTGAACTCAATGTCTTCTTATGTAAAATGAGAATAATACCATGTTATTATAGAATCAAGACAGCTTTATGTGACTTTGTAGAAATCACACAATTGGATAATAATCCAAGTAGTAATCTCAAGTATGTGGTGTTTACGTTATTGATTACTGAGACTTTTTAATTCATTATGACAGTAAGTTTCCACAACAACCCAATAAAATAGTTTCTTTCATTGAGCAATATTTTGTGATTTTAACTTTACAGAAGTTAAGTATCTTACTCAAAGTCTCTAAAAATTAAGCAACAGGGCTGTGGCCAGATTTATTATATTTTACCACTACCCTACATTCTCTCTTAACTGTTCTATATTTCAAAGTTCTAATTTCTGTCCTGTGTTGGGACTATCTGTTTTATGATCCCTAAACCTGACTGTTTCATAGGGGTGACATTTGTTGACTGAAGACTTTGCAAGGGTCTCCTTCCTTCTCGTAAGTGTTTGCTTTTGCAAAGTCCTCCTTTGGGATGTGACATAAAGCCACTGGTAATCAATTGTTTGATCTTCCCTAGATTTAGCTGAAATAAAATTTATTATCAAATATCATAAGTCATAATTCACATGTACTATCTCTGTTAGGAGTGCTGACTTGATTGTTCTAGGAAGTGCTGGCTAAAATTCCACTGACTTTTCACATACTGACCTATGCCACAAAACAAGGGCAGCAATGATCAGCTCATTATAGGGTCCAGAGAGCCAGCAATGGTAGGAAGAAACAAGTCCTCAAGGCTGTGACACATCTTGAGGTGAAGTATCCCTGTGGGGTAGGAGCATCTGGATGTCTGTGAGGGAAGGAAAATAGATCTCTTGTGTGCACAGGTGGGTCAGGTACATGATCAAAGGTAGTGGAGATCAAGTTCTGCTCACCAATTACAATGTGTGTGCGTTTGAAGATACTTAGAAGAAGATCCTTGTACTCATAAATCACAAATACCGCCTTCATTTCTCCAGTATCACTCTGATGTCTATCCAACCCAACATTTCTTAGCCACTTCCTGGGCATCCATATGTAATGTTCATGCCATAATGTCAAGGGTTCTGATTACCTTTCTTGGGAATATGGACCCTCCACTATGAGGTAACAAAAGTGACCCCAACTCAAACACAGAATATGGGAGGAGTTTGCTTTTGCCAGGAAAGCACTAAGACACATGAGTCTAATTAGCTTGTTTTCCACAGCAAGCAAAAAAGGGGGAAAGGGAAATGTTAATTTTGATTTGTACTGCATATTATAAAAAATAATCTGTATAGTTAATAAGTAGTAACTAGCATCCAATAAAAGTAAATGGTTTAACCATTCCCCAAAAGACACATTTCACAAAATCCAAGTATAAATTCTGCTTAGGCATATGAACTTTTGCCTTTAATGCATGATAAAAAATGTATTACATGGGAATATCAACTTTTACCTATCAGATTAGGATTGGGAGAAATAAGAAAGGTGAAACAATTAGGAGGTAGCAGAGTCCCTCCTCCAAAGTAAAAGTGAAGAACGTCCTTGGGCTTATTTGGGAAAATCTGGTTTTTCCCTTTATTTTTTCTCTCCTAGAATCTCACTAGAGGAGGTAAATCAGTGCCTCTGTTCTTATCTCTTCTTCCTTAGAAAAGACTGTAAAAGGATTGTTTTCTTCCTGTCAACCTGACAATATCCAGATGCCTGGCTTCAGGGCTGACCTGACATTCAGTTCAGTCCCCACCTACTAGGATTCCTTAAAAGACCCTGATATTGTTGTCTAGGTGGGCCTTCCTATTTTACAGAAACCCCTCTCTTGTACAGTTGGGTAGGAAATCCATATTCCTTTCTTCTCTTATGCTTTCTCTTAAGCTCGATAAGCCCTATCTCTAAAATCTCTATAATAAAATCTCTCTACATTTTATCCTCTAGTGTGTGAATTTCATTCATTGAAATTGGTAACACAAGAACTCAGAAGGCCACTTTAGTGGAAACTTTGAGTGACCGTGAGTGTCCAGCACTCTGGCTCCTGAATTATTAGTTATTGCCCACACGAGCCAAGAAAGTTTCCAGGGCTCCCAAGGGCATCCCAAAATTCCCATATCAATAGTGTATGTATCAGCTTGCTTTCAGCCATAAAGACTAGGAAACTCAGGTGACAGTGGATTCACAAAGTGGAGATCTGTTCTTCCCAAATCACAATAATCAGGATAAGTGTAAGTTGGGATGTAATCAAAAGTGACCAAATGTGGCCTCATGAACCAATAAATCTGGCTTCTATCAGCTTTGTTGTTGAGACCAAGCCAGCATCTCTGCTAAGGTGAAGAGTACCACTGTAAGAGCTCTGATTCCATGGCTTGGGAAGGAATAAAGACACTTTAAAACAATAAGAAAATTAAAATTGTGATGAAAATTAAAAATTCATTTCATTATTTTGAAAGGACATGTTTTTTAGACATTATGTTTTGCTGGCTAGAACACTAAGCCAGGCATAATAGCATACACCTTTAATGCCAGCACTCAGGAGGCAGAGGTAAGAGGATCAAGACCAGCCTGAGACTACATAGTGAATTCCAAGTCAGCCTGGGCTAGAGTGGGATCCTACCTCAGAAAAATAAAATAAATAAAAAAAAACTCTATTGCACACTCTAGACTATAAGATACTCTGGGACTTCAAGCATTTTGAATGACAACAGTACTACTCTGAATACAAGCAGTAAGAAAGGAAAATGAAAATTCATTAATACAGAGTGTTCAAATGGACATGAAGGACTGTTGAGTATATATATTTATAAGTGAGGCAACATTATGAAGACACCAAGGTGCTAATGTCTCTAAAGTCAAGGCATGCTTTTGGACCCAGTCATTCCATTTCTAGTAATGTAATGAAGAGGTGTTCTTATTTATTAACAATGTGATATGTATCTATATATGTGCAGCCATATATAAATTTGTACATTTATATTCACATACATGTACATAAATGGTACTCATTACTACTAACTATTGCACATGGCAGTGAAGAAACAAATCTTGACAATAGTATAGTATTTATCAATATGTAAATAATTTCACGATGGAATGTATAGACATTAGGATATTATAAGCTATCAGAAAGCATGATACAGCTCTATATATTTTATATACATTTGTATCAAAGTATAGTGGGGAGAAAAGAAAAATTGGAGCACAGAATAATGTGTGTTCATGGATGATGGTGGGTGCCTGGGCCTGAGACATTTCTGGGCATGGCTTGGCTGATAGGGCTCATCACCATCTGAAACTTTCAAATTTTGTTCTTGTGCAAAAAAAAATAAACATTTTAAAAGTAAAATCTTTAAAAGCTCAGTCATGAGCCATGGCACATAAACTGTTTTAAAATTTTTAATGTGGAATGAGGTACGTGGGACAAACTTTATGGGATATGTTCAGATCACACTGGCTTCTTCCGAATAACTGTAAAAAGCTGTAGCTTTCACTACAACCAACTCGGTGCCCAATGCCATACTGAGTTTAAGTTACCTAAAGCACGAGGAGGTCATCTTTCATTCTCCACAAATGCCCCTAAAGGAAGGACTCACAAAGTTCCCTTTTCCAGGCCTTGAATCCTAAAAAAAAAAAAAAAAAGAAAAAAACCTGACTCTTTTTCCCTGGGGTTCAGGTCTGGCCAAGGTTTGCACTTTCTCACATCAGCAGGTTATATTTTCGAGAATATAAGAGACATTTGGTCCATGAACACATTGAAAAGAAGCCCTGTTATTTCCTTTCTTAAATTCTAAAGGGTAAATATTAAAGCACATGGGAAACAGGGACAAAATAAAGGAGCCTCTTCATCATTGTCACCTTCAGCTAAGGACAGTCACTGAGTACACAGACTGATGTAATGAGGAAATTTATGATAGAGGAACATTAAAGGACTTTGAGGGCAATGATCCCTCCCCACCCATCAATGCACACTTCCTCCAGTATCAGTACCTACCTATGAGCCTGTGCCTGACAGCCCTATATATGCAGCTTGGTTCCTCACTCTCCACACACTCACTTACTCTCATCCTCTAGGTGACTCCCAGCCATGAAGACACTTGCCCTCCTCTCTGCCCTAGCTCTGCTGGCCTTCTTGGCCCAGGCTGATCTCCTCCCAGAAACAGCTGGAGAAGCTCCAGACCAGGAGCAGCCAGGGGAAGAGGACCAGGAGGTGACTATTTCCTTTGGAGGTCCTGAAGGCTCAGCTCTTCAAGATAAAGGTGAAAGATGCTAGTCAATGGGATAGAGGCTTGGAAGCCAGAGTAAAAGGGCTAGAGATAAGCTCTGGAATTCTGTCTAGAGTAGCCTTGCTCACCTTGGTGACTCTATCTTGTTAGGCCTTGATTTGCTTATTCATTGAAGTAAAAGTGAGAGTCTAATAGGGTAATTGATTTTCATTCTCCCTAGGCTTTTAATTTATTTTTTGCTACCATCTTATTTACTAATTTATTTGAGAAGAGAAAAAGAGGGAGAGAGAGAGAGAGAGAATGGATGCACCAGAGTCTCTAGCCACTGCAAGCAAGCTCCAGACACGTTTTCTGCCTTGTGCATCTGTCTCACATGGTACCAGGGAACTGACCCTGTTTCCTTAGGGTTCTCAGTCAAGAGGCTTAATTGCTAAGCCATCTCTGTAGCACTTCCAACTCTTTTGATTCCAAAATATATCAGTTTGGCTCACTAGTTTTAAAAAATATATAGTTATTTATATGAGATAGAGAGACAGAATGAGCAGGCCAGGGCCTCTAACCACTACAAATTGACTCCAGATGCATGTGTCACCTTGTGAATCTGGCTTATATGGGTTCTAAGGAATTGAACAATCAAGTGCCTTAATCACTAAACCATATCTCCAGATGCAATTAGTTTTTAAAATATATAAAACCATACTGACTAGCCTTTCCAATTCATGGCTCAGTTATAGGGGAGAAATTCTACTTTTGTCTAAAAGAATAGATTTAGAAACCAAAGACTATCTATGACAGAACTCAAGTCCTGCAGGTGACCAACACCTGCCCTGCATATTACTTCCCATTGACTTGAGGTGGTTGTGCTGCTAGCTCTGATGGGGCCAACACAACAAACCTCTCAGTGTATCCTGGGCCTTCGTGCACCACTAGTTACCACTGACCCCCATACTCAATGACTGATGCTCCCTTTGTGTCCCCAGGCACAGGAAACATCCTGACATGCTACTGCAGAAAACGGTCCTGTATTTTTCCAGAACGTAGACATGGTACTTGCTGCACGGGTAAAATATGCCACCTATTCTGCTGCCGCTGAGCATGGAGACCTGAGAGAACAAGATCACCGTGTACTGAGACCAAGAACGGAGCTCTCACCACCACTGTACTTACCTTTATCTTCCTTCTTTATATCCAATAAATTTCTTGCAGGAAATTCTTTCTGTGTTTGTGCCTTTGATATTTGTAATACAATTTAGAAGCCCTACTCATTCTGATCCTGGTAAAAACCTTTTCTAATGTCAATGGAAGTTGTCTCAATGGAGCTGTTAATACCCCAGTGCTTCTAAACAGATGTATAACCTGGGTTTGATCAGTCAAATTTTAACATTTTGGAAATGGGATTGTAGTTCCTTGAAAGAATATGATGAGTCTGTATAAAGGTGAAGCTGATAATAATGAAATTTACCTGACACATAGGGAATGTCTTTGAAGTACGACTGAGCTACAACAGAGGCAGAACTCACAGAAGGGAGGGAAGTAAAAGGATTAGCAGCAGAATTGAGCTTTCCTTTCACTGTGAATCTGAGCCCTGTGTTCATTGTAAGAATATTAATATTTGAAACCAGTATTTTTTTTTCTTTCATAGAACTTACAAGATTCTGGTGTACTTTCAAAGATAAAATAGTTCATCATATAGGAAAAAATTCACATTACTCAAGTACACTGCAATGTGTGCTTAACTGAGCTGCCTATTAGCTGCTGTGTATCTTGTACTGTCAGTAAAGCACACTTGGAGGTAGTATCCAAGATAAAGGTAGAAAATAACAGAAAGTTCTCCCCACAACCTCGAAGACCCAGGGAGCTGCTGGGTGCCAAAGCTCCTTTGTCATGCACACTAGTGAGTGAAGGCAGGACATCTGGGTCAATGGAAAGACAGTGGTAGTCATGTCCTCTCCAGCTGCAGAGTCTACTCTGAGTGGGACGCAGATGCCCCTGCTGCTTTGGGGTCAGTGCTGTCCACCCCAACACATACACCACCCCCTTTGCCTCATTCCTGAGCTTCTCTTCCTTTTTCCCTCTAAGAGGTGATGCTTGTGCCTGACCTATGTCTCTGGAGATCCTGTATGGCATCTTGGTTATGTGGGATGTGACTCTTTTCTTTTCCTCCTTTAGATGTACAAAACCCACTTGGTCTCACCTTCCATGCCTCTCAAACAGTCTGCCTGTGTTGAGAAATACTGCAAGATCTTTGGCTTCAGAATTATCTGTATGTGGTTCCATGGCACATTTGGAATTAGTGTCTTATTAATCTGTTGCTACTCTCACTGGAATGGTCAGTGGTAGAAAATCCAAACAGGTATTTAAATGGCAAAGCACACAGTTTGCAAAGACAGAAATGATGTTTCATGTTCACTGCCCCGGACCACCAACTCCAACAACAATGCCAAGATTCTCACACAGACACGAAATAGATTCTCCACATCTACTCCATCCTGGTTCTTATGTGGGCCTCACTCATAAAATGAACATCCTCCTATCTAATCAGCCAGGTATAGGGTCCTAGTACTCTCTGAATTAGTTCATGGCTGAGAAAGCATAACACAGACTCACAGAGGAAAAAAAAAAATATATATATATGATTTGGATACCAAATGGACAAGCTTTTCACTCTTCATTGCTGTAAAGTGAAGGTCTAAGATTTGGGTTAGGGTTTGAAAGAAAGGTCAGGCAGACTTTTTGGATTCCTTTTGTCTGTATCTGACATGAAAATCTATGAATCTTGATATAACTCTCTAAGTTGCTGAAATGTAGAAAGGGCCAATTCCCTCTAGGGACATCTGTACTTAGAGATCATCTGGCTCCTTCTAGTTCTGATGTCTCTTAAAATTTTGCTTTCTCACTGAATTTGCTTTGGTATTCATATATTAATTGTGCCATGCTTTTCCATCCTCTTCTCTGACATTTTCCTTTTATTTTTCTCAATGGAATTCAAATCACCTCAATCAAGCTTACATTTTTTTTTCTTATTTACTTTTTGTAACTTTTTTTCTTTTATGCTTTTTTTGGGGGGGGAGGGGGAAGTAAGTTCTCACTCTAGCCTAGGATGGCCTGGAATTCACTATGTAATCACAGACTGGCTTTGAACTAACAGTGATTCTCCTACCTCTGCCTACCGAGGGCTGGCATTAAAGGTGTGTGCCACCAAGTCCGGCTCTATACTTATTTTGATGATATTTGCTCCTTATTGCATTCTCTTGTTCTCTTTCTCCTCCTGCTGACTCCCTTCTTTTTCCCAAGTACTATTACTTTGGTGTGTGTGTGTGTGTGTGTGTGTGTGTGTGTGTGTGCACATGCTTGCACACGCATACACACCATATAGTTTAACTAAGGTTGCTTTCATGAGGATGGATGGGTGGAGGGTTACTTATCAGAGCATGGCAAAGTTACCATTGGATACATCACTGAAGATGTCTCCCCCCTTCTGCAGCAACTATTACTTGGCAATAACTCCTTGGGGAGGGGTGAGGGCCTTGTGAACTCCTCCACCATCCATAGTAGAATGCTGTGCAAGTCTTATGTAAGCGAGCATAGTGGTGTGAGTTTATGAGTGCTGTGGACATGTTTTTTCCAAAATGTAGCACTCCACAGTGTCATCCTCATCCTCTGGTTCTTATGTTTGTTCTGACTCCTCTTTACTTTTTTGTAATAATTATCTCATACTTTCTGGTTCACTAGAAAGTAAGCTCCATGACTTTCTCACTTTTGTATCTTGTTCTGGAATAATTATCTTACATATGAATGATGAATAAATTGATTTTCATTATTCTTTGTTGTGTGCAACTTCGCATAACTACATAAAATTACATATAGGATTACATTTGATGCTGAACTTCATCAGAGAACATTGAAATGTGGAGCTAAATCAGTGCCTGCATCTAGTTTGCAACATGGCTTACCTAGGGAAAACTGATAAAAAATAATTTAGTACTAAGGCATAGCTAACTCTAACAGATAAGGTGTGACTTTAAGTATCAGGATTTCATTTAAAAAAAAAAAAAAGACAGACACTTGTAGCCTGGAGTGGTGGAAAAGATTCCAGGTTGCATCTTAATCTGCAATATAACAGATATCTAAAACTTGGATAGATGGAAAGAAAAGATAGAGTAGAATTTTAGGCAGAGACTGTGGTATATGGGAAAGGAACATGTAAAGTCAGTGTCTAACTCTTTTGGGTTTTGATGAACTGATGGGTCAAGATAAAAAAGATGAAACAGAGTTCACAGCAAGCATACTTGTAAACATATATCAATTAAGGGCAAAGGCATGTTGGAGGGATGGAATATCCTGTCTCTCTGGTTAGAGGAGAAGATGCTAGAAACATCCCAGCAATTGAGGTTGGGCTATGAAAGACACCAGCTCCAGAGAACAAACTACTAGAGAAGGTGAAAATCTCTAACAGTGCAACATTCCCAGCCTCAGATATGAGTCAAAATCGATTAATGTTACAAACATACTCTTCATTTACTGAAGTTCCAGTATAACTGCCAGTTAGCAAATGCATGGCCCAGTCATATTGGCCAACCTCCTTACTAACATCTTCTGGGGCCTTTCCACTTGCTCACAGTGCTTAAATACTCTCTGCCTTTATTTCCAGAAGTGTGTATTTGAGCCTCAATCTCTCTATTACAAAGTTATGACCCTAATTGCAATCATCTTATAAACTCTTCCTTCCTACTTTTGAGGTTTGGGGTGTAATTTTCCTGTAAAATACAATACTTTAGTTTCAAACTAACCTGTAATAATAATGAAAGTTTATGATGTACAGTGTGAAGGGTCCACACATGTGTTCAATGAGCAGAAAGGGTAATTAGCCTATTTTTTTAACCTCAAACACTTGTAATTTTTTCACTGTGAAATGTTAAAAATTCTTTTTTTCCAGCTATTTTGAAATGAACAATCCATTATTATTTACATTCATGCTATTGTACAATAGGACGCCAGAACTCATTACTCTTACCTAAATGTAATTCTGTACCATTGGCCAACCTTTCCTCACCCCACTCTCAGTCTTGTCCAATCTCTATTCACCTTTATGCTTCTATATTACTTTTAGCTTTCACATTTAGAGTGTGTGAGAAAATATGGTACTTATTTTTGTGCATCAAGATCACACTTAATATGGTATCCTTCAGGTTCATCTAAGCTTTCTCAAATGACAGGATTTCTGATGTTTATGGATGCAGAGTATTCCATTGTAAGTGATAGTACATAAACAAAGGACATTTCTAAAAAAACTTACTAGTTTAGCCCCCTGAAGAAAATACTTGCTTCCATAGTATTCCAAAAGCCTCCTAGGCCATACACCTCCCACTGAATCTTTTCCTGAGGACAGAAATGTGGCCATAGAGGGTCACATACTGATGCTCTGATGCTACATCCCCATGGAGGAAATTTAGACAAAGAATGAATGAGAAGTTTACAAAATATTTCAAAAACAGCTATGGGGATAACTGAGTGAGTAAATTGCTTACTTTGAAAACATGAGAGCCTGAGCTCTATCTCCATTCCCTATGCTAAACTTTGGGCATGGAGGTACACCTGCAATCCTAGCATGGGATAGAGGAGGGAGCAGAGACAGGTGGATCCCTAGGGCACCTTGATTAGCTTATCTAGGCTACTTGGTAAGTTCCAGATGAATGAGTGACCTGTCATCAAAAGTAGGTGGTCAACATTGAGGACAACAGCTAAGGCTGTCCTCTGGCCTCCACATCCATGTGTTCATGCTCATTCACACATGTGTGCCCATGCACATACAATGATGCATATACATATTCTCATCCACCATACACACATGAAATGAAAAATATTCTGGAGTTCAGGATCTTATGCCACTTGAGTCTGCTATGCTCTGCATTATTTGGGGGAAACAAGGTGTGAAGATGTAGTACCACGTTGTCAATATGTATAGGAAGCCAAAATCACACACACAACAGATGCATAAATACAGCTCTCTCCATCAACATGACCATACCCTGTTCTATTTCTGTGTGAGAAACCACCACAAAACTGTGTCCCTAAATCAACACATGCATGGGTTTTCACTCATATTTGACAGTTAGGCATTGATCAGCTCTGTGGAAGTGGTTCTCCATGATTTGTGGGGTTTATTGCATTAGGGCTATCCAATGTGGCTGGCAAGTTGGAGCTTATATCAGCAAGGAACTCAGTAGTAGGGCTACAACCAGTTTATTCTGTCACAAAATAGGTGGACTCAGTTGTTCTTTGTAGCTGGGAGGATTTTCATGATACATATATTTATAAATCAGGGGATTCTTCCCAAGGAAGCTAGCTATAAATATTTCTGGTCCACCACTATAAGGAGTCTCAGTTTTCTCCCTGTAGTCTCTCCACAGGATACATAGGATTCCTTAAGGTATAGCCAATAGGTTCCAGAGTAACCACTTATGTTATTCCTTTTTGGCTGATACAACAAAAACCATATGCCAAGAGCTTATAAACAAGAGATGTAAAAATACATCATATGTCAGGAGCTTATAAACAACAGATACTGATTTCCTATAGTTCTGGAGTCTGTGAAGTCCAAGACGAAAGTGCCCTCCAATTCACTCCTTAGTGATGGCCCATTTCCTACTTCATAAATGACGCTTTCAGGAAGTACCTCCATATGGTGAAGCGGACAAGACAACTCTATGAGCCTCTTTTGTAAAGAGAAGAACCCATCCATAAAAAAAAAAATACCCTTTTACTCTAATCTCCTGCCCAAAACTCCACTTCTTAATGTCATAACATTTGGGTTTAAGATATTCACATATGAATTTTGGTGAGACGTCAGCATTCATTCAAACTTAAGCACCATCCACTAAGGAAAATGTGAAAACTTAATATCTCAAGTCTTGAGGACATAAAACAAGATGGTGATGTGGGAAGTTTTGCATTGGTCAAAAACAAATCATTAGATTGAGACCCAGGAGTTAATCAAAACCAGCATTTCTGGATTTCAGGCCATGCCACCAAGCAACAAATGATTGTGAGGGAAATTGAGGCCTTATTGAAGATGGAGATACCCGGGAGTCTCACTAAGACAATGAAGCCACCCACCAGCCAACTATCTTCTCCTTGTACAGAGAGAATGGACTTTGATGCCTATAGCATACAAGACTTGTTTGCATCCGGGGCCCCTGAACCTGTATGCTGCTTTCCTTGGCCTTGTTAGGTACCCATGGAATGGCATTGTGCTGTGATAGCTATTGGCTGTAGTGAAGTCTCCTTTGCTAAAGTCTCACTGCAAGGAAACCACAAGGCTAGGTTGGGTTGTGTAGCTTTCCTACAAGTTATGCAAAAATGTGGACTTGGGACATCTGTGCCTTACAATACCCAAAAATCTAACCAGGTTTCTTAACAATGCTACTCTTTACTGCCTCAGTGGGGACCTAAGGATTGGAGTATGCTCTATGTGCAAAGAGACTTCCCCATTCTTACTGTTTTTCGCTACCAGTGGTTGTCATAGTCTCAGAGTCTTCCCACTTACATACACTGCCAGTTCTTTTACTTTCCACATCAGCTGGGCCCTAATAGGCAACTAGGCCCTAGATTCCAAAAACTGTCAACCGAGGACACTTTTTCCCTCTAAATGGCCCAGTTTGTCCAATTGACCAAATTTCCCAAATGCTTAAGCTTCTGGTCCTGTCATGTGACAAGAACTCACTACTCCCAAGGGTGATAGTGGACTTTCTGGTGTGGAAGGTACCACTTGGTCCCAGACTTGAGGTCCTATATCCTCCTGACTGAGGAGAAGGCTTGACTCTGTTTCTATTGGTCCTTTTATAATTCAACAGCTTCACAGTGAAACAAAGACATGGTAGTGGTCCTGAGACTGCTCCTCCGTGTGAGCTAATGTTATTTCCATTCTCATGGCTGGAATGACCAGCCAGCTAGCATTTGAATTCAGCATCTTATCATAGATATTCATTGCCTCTGGAGTAGCTCTATGCATGTCTGTTTCCCAAACCTTTAAATCACTATGAGGAGGAGAAAGATGAAGACTTCCCTCCTCTAGACCACAAAGGAGGAGCCACAACATGTAAAGCCTGTGCATTCCCAGTGTGAAGTGTTCACCATAATGATGCCTGGGCAGCTTGGAAGGATAGCCAGTATTGATTACAGCATGAACTTGTAGCATAGGTCTTTTGACATTTAGGGGACCTCAAGTCTTATGTACCAGTCTCATAAGGGTTTCACCAAGGTGGCTCTAGATGTTTAGTTCAGGACTACCCATTGGCCAAGGAAGGATGTGTCTGTTCACCCCAGGCAAGGATATGTCAAATGCATGTCAGCCGTTCAGGAGACTCTATCAAAGCCTGTAAAACTCGGAAACACAAGCCTAATTTGGGATATAATCTCACCCAAGGGTGCAGCATTCCTGTCCTACTGAATGGATTTTACTGGCTCTAATGGTCCTAGAGAGGATCAGAAGCAAATTTCACATCCTACTTGATGTGTCACTAGGCATTTTTATCCTAGTTACCTTAAGAAGGAGTAATGCATAGTGATCCAGACTTTGCCGATGACTTTTCATATGCCCTGGCTCTGGGAGACTCAGCCTCAGCCACAGGCCTATGCATCACGGGAGCCGCTGGGTGAGGAGTAATGGATGAATAATCATTTGCTGACATCTAGGTCTGGCCAAGGCTGATGGAGATAGACAAGAAATCCTTCTGGGAAGGCCTGCTTTGTTTCCAGCTTTACAAATTGCTCAACAACCCTGCCACCAAAGGGGGTTGTTGGATTCTTGTTAACCACAAGAAATTAAGATATCACAAGTGAGTGTCACTTAAATAGAAGAAGTCTGTCTGACAGTGTGCAGTTGCTGCTGCATCCTGCCATCTAGGCAGAAGACTGCTGTCTGCTTACCTTGCAGAGCGCTGGCATCTGTAAGTAATGGAAGCTTCTGGAACTTCACGTTGGTTTCTCATTGACACCAGCTGCAACTGACGCACAAAGGCAAAGTGGCTCTGCAGAAGCCGATACGTGTTGGCCCCACTGGGGCTCTTCTGTGTGGGCCTCTGGAGGCTGCTCAGGACAGTTGTAGTCAAGTTCAGGAGAAGCTCAAGAGTTTTTATGTAAAACAAGGATGTCCTTTCCAGTGGAGACCATAACAGATTCTTTAAAAATATTCTTCTATGTTGAGAAACATCCATTTGGATCAATTGTCTGTTTATTAATTGGGTTACTTGGGTTTTGCTATTGCACATCGGATATGGTTCTCTCATTTTCTTGTTGTCATCTGGAGTAACTGAGTCTCGGTCAGACCTGGACCCTGATGAAATAGAGAGTTTAATACTTGGCATATGTATGCTTTTTAAAACTGCTTCCATCATTTCCTAGGGAGCCTTTTCATCCCATTACTTGTTTCCTCTGCTGTGTAGTGTTATTTTCTAACACTGTCCATCCCTGCTTTGTTGACAGTGCCTTGGGGTCCACAGGAAATCTCTGCCTAGACCTAGATCAAAGTTTCCTTTCAATGAGTAGGGATATCAAAGGTGAACCTGAGATTCAGGCATAGAGTAGTAAAAAAGACGTGATGCTGCTGATTCCACAACCCACATCTTGTCTCGTATGCTCTGTCTTACATAGGTTAGACTCAGTCAAAAAGACCCATGGCCCATGCGAGAGGCAAAAACCCCACCATGATGTTAGGTTCAAGGTTTACAACAGTGTACTATTTCTTGGGCCCTGGCAGGGCCTTATTTAATACCAAGACAGACTGATGTGATCCTAAGTGCAAAGAATGGATGCTTTGGAATACAGGACTGAGATAGTTTCTCAGAGTTGTCTTTTACTTTGTTTTGGTTTTTTCAAGGTAGGTCTCACTCTAGGCCAGGCTAACTGGACTTCACTATATAGTCCACGTTGTTTTTGAACTCACAGTGAGCTTCCTACCTTTATATCTCAAGTGCTGAGATTAAAGGTGTGTGCCTCCATGCCAGCAATAATATATCCACTCACTAGGGAGCCAGGCACAGTAATTGGAGAGAAAGAGAGAGGGGAGAAGAGAGAGAGAGAGAAAGGAAGATAGTGAACTAGGGGTATGAGAAAAGGGGAGGTGCTTGTACCAGGGGGAGAGAGAAGAGAGCTTGGCAGGCATAGACGGGAAAAAGAGAAAAGGTGGGTGCATGTATTTGAAGCAAAAAATCTCAAAGAGAGAGAGTGAGGGGGAAAAAAAAAACTGCCCTGTGAGAGAGGGACCATTCATAGTTTGCAGAAGTAGGGATTTAGTTGGAGGTGGTCTTTCCTTCTTTTAATCTAGAGGTATTTTTAATTCATCATATCAGAAGATGGGTCCAGAGCCCCAGGCCTAGCAAAGTTGGATGGGAGGGGAGAGAAAGTGGGACGGGTAGATAGCCATGAGACTCTAACAACGACTAGCTCCAAGTTTCCACTCCTAATGACCTAAGTTCTCAACAAAACCACCAACATTTTCCCAAAGAGTTGGAGTTTGTCTGAACAGTTCCAGACAACACTTTTGCCTGTGAAGGCTTCGGGTCATATCAGCTCTATGGAGACTTTAACGAGCATTGAGAAGAGTTGTGAGCACAGACATAATGAACAGAAGGAGGAGCCAAGAGTCCTGCTAAGATAGTCATGATCAGTACAAACTATCCACATCTAGTAAAGCAGTTTCTTATATGTATACAGTTGGCTCTCAAAAACACAAAATTGTCAGGGAGGCTCCTAACACCCCCCACCACCACAAATGCAGATGGTACCACTGATCTTGGTTGCCCAGCTAAATGATAAGATCTTATTGCTAAAGAAAATACGCTGTGGTTGCAGGACATAGATCATGCTAGAATCATATTCCCCAGCTAGCTTTTACAGTGCTTACAGGTATATGCAGGCAGGCAGTTGAGGAAGAAAAGTAATCAACAGCCTTACCTCACTGTGGATCCCACATGCTACCTAACCTATCTGCCAGGGAAGATGTACTCCCCAGTGCAATAGTGGCATGACTATCATGGGCATAACCAGCCACTTTCTGATTACATTTGAAGTCTGCTCCACAAAGACAAATTCAGGGTAGATACTGTAAACCCACTCAAGAGCCTGTGTCTGGAGATGTCATAGACCAGGGGTGGGAGGAAGGAGGGCAATAAAGGTAGGAGGAACTTACTACAGTTGTTTTGTTAAATGTTCCCATAAAACTGCCTCCTAAATATTTATGTTCATGTACATATATTAGTGTTTCTGTCAGCTTTGGTCAGATAAACTTCATTTTTGTAATAGGTGGTGGTTACTGCAGAGACTCAAAACTGGTCAAAATTGCTAAGAATAAGCTGAGTACTCAGTCCTAAGTGGGACATTTATATCATCCCATCCGAGGTTCAGGGAACATTATGGAAGGAGTGAAAAAAAATGTAAGAGCTTCCAGCTATGGCAGATGGGGTCAGAGGGGTGCTATGAAACACTGTCTTCCAGACGTGACACTCTCATGAGCTCACAGCAACTGTGGCTACCTCCATAAGACCCATACAAGACTGGCCCCTTCAACATGCTGTCATGGATGGTGGAGAGGCTCATGAGGACCCACTCATCCCTGAAGAGCCATGGGTTGCTGAAGGAAAGGGACACATTTTCTTTTCTTTTTTTTTTTTTTAATTTATTTATTTGAGAGCGACAGACACAGAGAGAAAGACAGATAGAGGAAGAGAGAGAAAATGGGCACGCCAGGGCTTCCAGCCTCTGCAAATGAACTCCAGACGCTTGCTCCCCCTTGTGCATCTGGCTAACGTGGGACCTGGGGAACCGAGCCTCGAACCGGGGTCCTTAGGCTTCACAGGCAAGCGCTTAACCACTAAGCCATCTCTCCAGCCCAAGGGACACATTTCCTTTAGTAGTAGATTCATGGTGAGTTGTCCATGCTCCAGCAAATAACCCTTCACCCATGTTCATGTAAACAATCACATAAAAAGGCATAAAAGTATAAGGGGAACTAGTTGGGAAGGAAATGGGATTGAGAAAAAGTAATGGAGGTGAATGAGATCAAAATATGTAATACATGTGTATAAAACTGGCAGAAAAAATGAATTTTAAAAATCACAGTACCTTGGGCTGGAGAGGTGGCTTAGTGGTTAAGCACTTGCCTGTGAAGCCTAAGGACCCCAGTTCTAGGCTCAATTCCCCAGGACCCACATTAGCCAGATGCACAAGAGGGTGCATGCATCTGGAGTTCATTTACAGAGGCTGGAAGCTCTGGCACACCAATTCTCTCTCTCTCTCTCTCTCTCTCTCTCTCTCTCTCTCTCTCTCTCTCTCTCTGCCTCCTTCTCTCTGTCACTCTCAAGTAAATAAATAAACAAACAAAAAAATTTTAAAAAGGAGCTTATCACTGAAGATCTCACTTAAAAAAAAATCACAGTACCTTAAGTATACCCTGTGACATATAATTTTTTTTTTGTCCTCAGCTATTAAGTACAGTTTTACATGGGCAGCTGGGAAAAATGAAGAAATCAAAGAAATTAGAATGTCCACTGGTGATGCAAAGTACCAAATTCCAAGGCTTACAACAGCAGGTATGTAGGAAAGTGACAATAGGAAGCCCAGGCCTGAAGATTGAATACCAACAATGGCATCTACTGCAGCTCTGTGTACATGTTAAGATTAGAGAAAAGGTTATACATATGCAGTAGTTACTACTATAGTTACAGACTCTATGTTGGAACAACCATAGCTCTCCTCTTATCTGTGTCTAATACACACATCTTCGTGTACTCGTGGCTAACTCCGCTGTTTGTGTAGGACCAGGCTCCTATCTCTGAGAGTGGAATATGACTCTTCCTCTCTTCCTCACTTCCCATCTCTCTTTTTATCAACTGTATGCCCACTGACCTTTGGATACTTGTCCCCAGTATCCTTCAAATAACTTTAAGGATGGAACCACAAAGTCCCGGTGAGGTGTTCAATATGAGCCCCAAGCTCCTGATGTGTACTGAAGATCTGGTGATTCCCATGTGTGTTTCCACCACACATACTTAGAAATAAACTCTGGCATATCAGCCCATGAATACTGCCACAGGAGTGTTGAATGGCAGAATGACTATCTGTTTGTGACAAAACATTCAAGATCCATTCTTCCGGCTATTTTGAAATATAGATTATAATTTACTGTAGATTTGACAATAGAACACCAAAACTCACCTCTTCTATAAACTTTTAACTTTGTACCCATTAACCAGTCTCTTTCCATCCTAACTTCTCCTCTCTCTTGCCTTTGCAAAATATACTCTACTATCTGCTTCTTTGAGATAAACTATTTTATATTCCTCATATGAGTGAGATTATGTTTTCTCTGATCTTAGCCTGGCTTATTTTTCTAAACACAATGTGAAAGACTAGGTATGGCAGGAGTAATGAGACGGTAAATAGAAACATCTTCAGAAGCCACTTGGGTTAACATCCACTGCTACAAGTGTCTGGACTGTGAAACCAAACATAGAAGACCACAGAAGGAGCCTGGAGCCCTCAATTATTCACAATTGCCTGCTAAGTTTAATAAACATAAAATGAGTATTGTTAATGCTTAGAAGTTTATTCTTTTTCTTTCTTTGGCTACTTTAAGGTGCTAGTTTAACTTTAGAAATAGAACAGAGCCGCTCAGGTTCTCTAACTTCTGAAGCAATAACAAGCAGGGAATACTATTTCATGAGCTCACAGCATCACTGAGGCTCAGCAGACCTAATGGATTCAAGTACTTTTACTGAATTTCCTTTTCTTTCCTTGGAACCCCTGCTTTGGAACTAATGCTGCAATATTTAGAACTCAGTGGACCAGAACTTGTTCAATCCCTCTTGGAACAGTGAATTCTGGGAAGAAAGACCCTCCAAAGCACCAGTGCCACCTGCTGGCCACGGCGCATCACTGTAGTGCCATCCTCCTACTTAGGATGGGGTCCTATTTTTACTGGAACTGTTGGTAAACCTAGGCAGGATGCTTCAATGTGGAAACACAAGGGAAATTACATTTCTCATGGAATCTTGTAAGTGCTTGGCTACTGATCTGGCTTAGCTGGGGGTGTAAGGATGAGGTGTAAAGCTGCATGTCACCATGGGGCTCCTTACTTTTAGTGGGGATGTAGGAGCATAGTGTCTTATGAGGGGAAGGTGTTCTTACCTCATTTGTACTTCTTTGTTGAAAGGCAGATCACAGAGAAAAGAGCCCTTCAAAATAGAGTTTGGACATTAGTGTTTGCTTATGGGGGAGGGAGGGGCATGGAGATATGGAAAGGCACCATACAAAGCTCCTTGTTCTCCCAGAAATGCTGTGATGTTATCCCGATAGGAGATTTCCATTCACACCACATGTTGCATTTATTTGATTACCGACCATGGCACTTCACAAGTAATGGTAAATATCCGATAAGTTTCTCTGTTCTCCATCTGTGTCAATCGTTATTAGAGGCTGAGTGCATTGTTCTGGCAATAATGTGCTACTTTTAGAATACATGAGGTGTATTAGCTTTTAAATTAGACCATATAATGTTTTTACCTTTAGCTCAAGATTTTAAAATCCATGGAAGTATATGGCCTTGGATGGCCAGGTTTTCTGAGGCATAGCCCTGGGGTAGTTTGAGTGTCTTGTATACCTATAATCCACAAAAGACAGAAGAGATTTGAGGTGGAGGGGGCCTGTTTAATTTAAAACCCAGACTGGAGCTAAAAGACCACATGTTACTGGGTAAAAAGAGGCCAAATTCAAATAAATGTGAAAAATTCTGTTACTATGTATTCTTACAGTTTAAGGAAATGCCACAGGAAGTGGCTGTGGAGTTCCAGATGTCTTGACATGGCATGGATTCCTGACAGCTATTGAAAGGAGGCTTTTATGTCCTATGCTATGCTGAGGAGTGAGGGAAAAGGAAATTCTTTCCTGAGCCTTTAAGGCCTATGTGTCTAGTAGCTTATGGCTCATAGAAGGTCGGATGAGAACACTAATGAGGCCAGACATGGGGGATCAGACCTGTAATCCCAGCATTCAGAGGGAGCAGGTCACATTAAAATACCACCGAGGGGGCTGGAGTGATGGCTTACTTGTTAAGAAGCTTGCCTGGGAAGCCTAAGGACTCAGGTTTGATTCCCCAGTACCCATACAAGCCAGATGCACAAGGTGCTGCTTGTGTATGGATTTCGTCTGCAGTGCTTGGACATCCTGGTGGGCCCACTCTCTCACTTTCTGTCTCTCTGTCTCTCCATTGGACTCTCTTCCTCTGTCTCTATAAATTTTAAAAAAAAAAACATTAAAAAAGTACTACTGAGGCCAGACATGGGGGTTCAGGGCCATAGTTCTAGCATTCAAAGGGCACATTAAAACACTTCTGAGTTCAGACAAGGGGGCTCAGGCCTGCAGTCCCAACATTGTGAGGGAACAGGTTACATTAAAATACTGCTGAGGCCATGGTGCTAGAGGCCCGTAGTCCCAGCATTCAGAGGGAGCAGGTCACATGAAAACACTACTAAGGCTTTTCCTGTCAGCAACCTGAAAAAATGATTCACTACTCTCTTGACCCAGAGTACCCCACAAAATCATGCAAATCAAGGGCTTCAAATCTTCATGTTCACTTTAAGAACACCGATGCAACTGCCCAGGACATCAAGGCTATACATATCTAAAAAGCCACCAAATATCTGAATGATGTCACTTTAAAGAAGCATTGTGTGCCATTCCAGTGATGCAATGGTGGAGTTGGTAGGTGTGCCCAGGCTCAACAGTGGGGCTGGACATGGGGTCGGTGGCCCCCCAAAAATGCTGAATTTCTGCTGAACATGCTTAAAAATGCAGAGTAAAATGCTGAACGTGTAAGGGTTTAGAAGTGGATCCTCTGGTCACTGAGAAAATTCAGGCGAACCAAGCACCATACTTACAGGCTCATGGTCAGATTCACACTTACATGAGTTCTTCTTGCCCCGTTGAGGTAACTCTTACTGAAAAGGGCAAATTGTCCCTCAACCAGAAGAGGAGGTTTCACAGAAGAAAAGATAACCCAGAAAAAAAAAAACTGAAGAAACAAAAACTTATGGCATAGGAGCAAATTCAGCATGAAAATAAATGGAAATAAAAGTGAAGAAAGAAAAAAAACACTATTGAGGTCAGGCATGGGGGTTCAGGGGCCCATAGTCCCAGCATTCAGAGGGAGCAGGTCACATGAAAACGCTACTGAGGTTAGACATGGGGTTCAGGCCCATAGTCCCAGAATTCAGAAGGAGCAGATCACATTAAACACTATTGAGGTACTGGAGAAATGGTTAAGCAATTAAGGCAGTTTCCTGCAATGCCTAACAATCCCAGTTCAATTCCACAGTGCCCACATAGAGCCAAATGCACAAAATGGTACATGCATCTGGAGTTCAATTGCAGTGGCTAGAGGCCCTGGCACACCTATTCATATTCCACCCCCCCCCCTCTCTCTTTCTTTGAACCTAGTTGGAGGAGGTGTCCATACTCAGAGGCATTGCCCCTCCCCCAGCCAATATCTGACTGATGTTCTCACAACACATAACCCACAACCACATGGAGAATACTAGCCACATCACTGAGGAGGCCCCTGGAGGAATAGGGGCAGGGACAAGGAAGAGGATGGTACCAACACATGATGTATCCATACTATGTATGTCTGTAATAAAAAATACTTAATATCAATTATTTAAAAATAATTTTTATTTATTTAAGAGAGAATGAGTGCTCCAGGGCCTCCTGCCAGTGCAAACTACAGATGCATGTGCCATTTTGCCTCTGGTTTTAAGTGGGTACTGGGAAATTGAACCTGGGCTGTCAGGCTTTGTTTGTATAAACCTTTAATCACAGAGCAAACTCTCCAGCCCCAATATCAATTACTTTTTGGTTATTCAAGCATATGGAAGAGATGCAGATGTAGCTGTTTTTCTTTTTTAAATATTTAAAAGTAAATATTAAAACAGATGGGCAAGAGACAGAGATAGCAGTACCCTTATCACCTCAGTCAGTTTAAACACATACAGAACAAAGAACAATGCCATAATGGAAGCTGGGAGAACAGAGGAGCATCGCGGGGCCTTAGAGGGCTGTGGTCCTCTCATCACCAATCAGGGCCCTTCTTTGAACCTTCTCCTAAAAGCCCTATAAATACAAGCTGGCTCTTGACTCCTCAAACACTTGACTTCTGCTCTCCTGCCATCCAGGTGACTCCCAGCCATGAGGACACTTGCCGTTCTCGCTGCCCTTGCCCTGCTGGCCTTCCAGGCCCAGGCTGATCTCCCAGAAACAGCTGGAAAAGCTCCAGACCAGAAGCAGCCAGGGGAAGAGGACCATGAAGTGGCCATCTCCTTTGGAGGTGCAGAAGGCTTGGCTCTTCAAAGTGCAGATGAGAGGCTCCAACATGAGAGAGGGATGAAGGACTAGAGAGCAGGGCTGATAGCAGGCACTGGAACCAGGTCTGCAAAGTTCACGTGCATGGCTAGGATAGACTTCTCTGGACCTTAAATTTCGCATCTCTAAATTGGAGAGTTAAAGACAAATAAACCTAAGGTATTTTTCTATGTAGACATTTTATTATTATAATGTATGCCTCAAATTCACAAGTTTTTCAGAAGTAAAAGTTAACTCTTTTTGGATCAAAATAGATAAACTTAGTTATGGAGAGCTGTAAAGAGAAGTATATTCACATGTGTGCACGGAGGGTCAGGATCACAAAGATTAGAAGAGAAGTGAGAAAATGTCTCAACTCCTGTGTGAGTGAAACTCACTGTGTGAATTAATTTGTATTGACAAAGGTCGTTCATGCTTGTGGCTCTGGTGCAGATGCATGACAAATCAACTCAACACTGCATGAATGTTACATTTCCCTTGACCACACACATTTAACCAAGTACTAAGTGCTTACTATTCTATGTATCTCCAGGTATGCCAAAGAACTTGTTCTGCACCTGCAGACCAAAAGTTTGTGTTTTTCCTGAACGCATCCTTGGAACCTGCATCAGACTATCTACAGTCGAACTTTTCTGCTGCCGTTGACATCAAGAGCAGAGACAAAGCAAGCTCACCATTTACGTTGAGAACTAGACACCAAGCGTCATTACCCTTGTACCTGTCCTCAGCTTTCTTTCTCAGATAAATTCCTTGAAGCCAGTTCTTTGTGTTTGTGCTTATTTGATGTCTGCTTTGAGGCTCAAAGAGGACTCTTTGAGAACAAGAATCTTTGAAAAATTGTTTTGAACAAAATCCTAAGTCCCATACTTAAAATTCCAAGAATGAACACATACTTCAGGGGAAAAGTAAGAAAGTTCAGCTGAATCTTGTAGGACCCTGTATCCCTCATCTCGCAACTATGCCCTTATTTACACTGAAATCACTCTCAAAGACATCAAACTCAATCGCATTTCCACAATCATAGCCTGTCCTTCTGAGGAAAGCCACCTTTCTCTTCCCTAAAGTGTTGAAGAAGTTATAGTGACCAGACTCCTGTACAATGTCTTTTAAAACCTGAGTATCAGTCTCATTAAAAATAAGTTTATAGAGAAAAGTTTAGAAGTGCTGCAGGAATGGCTTAGCAGTTAAGGCCCTTGCCTACAAAGCCAAGGGACCCAGGTTTGATTCCCCAGGACCCATGTAAGCCAGATGCAGAAGGCAATATATGCAGTAGCGCATGTGTCTGGAATTCACTGTGGCAGTTGGAGACCCTGAATCACCTATTCTCTCTCTATCTGTCTCTTTCTCTCTCCTCTCTCAAATAAATAAAATAAAATAAATCCTTTTTTAAAAAGAGAGTGAGCAAACACGTAATGAGTAGGACACAAGCAAAGAACTTAGATCAGTGGATAAAGTGCTTGCAATGCAAGCATGATGACCTGAGTTCAGATCCCCAGAACCCACAGTAAACCAGATTCAGTAGCAAGTATCTGTAATCCCAATGTTCCTTTAGCAAGATGGGAGGTGGAGACAGGAGAATTCCTCAGAAATTTGCCAGCCAGCTAACCTGGCCTACATAGTGGTGAACAAGAGACCTGCCTCAAACAGAAGATACATATTTTCTATGGCTAGAGTACCCACACACACCACACAAACAATGATTAATAAATAACAGGACCCGTATAATATGATATGACCATTATCACTATTAATAACTAGATTTTGCATACGTGCAATTTGTCTCCTCAAACTCAAAATACAGAGGAACAGTACCTCAAGTGCACTTGGCAATATGCCCTCTTGTCAAATTTGCCAAGTCCCCTGTGATGTCTGTACAGTGCAGCTTTGGAGAGACACCTGAAAAATGTGAGAAGACAAAAAGTCATTGTCTAGGCAGCCAGGAGTTTCCAACAATGCTGCAGGGTGGAGAGGCTTATCCTCAGAAGATCATGTATGTTTGTGAGTGAGACCAGGAAAACCAGATTTGAGAAAATTACACCAGCAATAGTGTCCTGTTAGATCACAGAGTCTGAGTGAGTGGGACACAGATATGCCCTGTGCTTGTGTCAAGTATCGTTCATTCAAGAACACATACTATCTGGGGTTTGCCTCATTCCTGAACATCTTTCCTAATTTCTTTGCAAGAAGTTATGTTCATTCTTGATTCATGTGTCTGAATATCTAGTCTGACATCTTAGTGGGCTAGAATGTGACCGGTCCTTTTGTCTGACATCTCATTCCCTCTTTACAATACCCACTGGCCCTTGTGCACACACTCAGTGTGTCCTTCAAATATTTGTCCAAAAATGAGAAGAAGGCCCTCATGAGGTATCCAGCATGGGTCCCTATTATTAACTGTGAATCTGTCTATAATTTCTGTTTATTATTCCATGGAAGATACATGAAAAGAGTATGCCAGATCATGCCAAGGCTACTCTTACTAGGACAGTCATTGAGAGACCATTCTCAAAAGTCAGTTTGACAAAGAAACTACAGTTTTCAGAGAAATGGACAGTGATTGAAGAAAGACTTTTCACCATTCTTCCAAACTGATCCACCCAGACCTGAATTGATCACCAATGCCAGAAACCATACCACAATCTCCAGAGAAGGATAAGAAATCCTTCCTCAGGCTGGAGAGATGGCTTAGCAGTTAAGCGCTTGCCTGTGAAGCCTAAGGACCCCAGTTAGAGGCTTGATTCCCCAGGACCCACGTTAGCCATATGCACAAAAGGGTGCACACGTCTGGAGTTTGTTTGCAGTGGCTGGAGGCCCTGGAGCACCCATTCTCTCTATCTCTCTGCCTCTTTCCCTCTCTATCTGTTGCTCTCAAATAAATAAATAAATAAAAATAAACAAAAGATTAAAAATAAACAAACAAACAAATAAATAAGAAATCCTTCCTCATATCCACTCCCATCTGACTCTGAGAAAGGCCCCCTCCCCCTGAGTGAGGATGTTTTTGACTCAGGAGGTTAGCCCAAAGGTTCAGGCTCCCTGTAGCTGTCCTCAGCTCCAGAACCACAACAGGGACTCCAGGAATAGCAAAGAGAGTCAGTGGTTCTCTCTCTCAGTGATGGGCTGGACTTCCACCTTGTATAGATGATGAAGGTACAAGTTCAAGGTTTGGGGAAGGAAGTCAGATGGCCTTCTCTGGCTTCCTGAATCTGGCAGAGTGGTAAAGACAGCATTTCAAGCTGATAAACCTGGACACACACATTGACATTAAACACTGTAGTTCACACATTAGGAAAATGCACACCTTCCATTCTTTCCCCTTAGTTGGTTTCCACCAGTGGATCTACAGATCAATTCATTCTTACTAGCACCAGTTGTGTATTAATAAAAATGACATGAAGTAATCTGGTGGACCAAGGCTCTAGTTGATCTCTAACACCACCAAATTCTCATGTCACAGCCAAAGAGCCAATTTCACTTGTTTTTTCTTTCTTTCTTTTTTTCTGTGATGGAATGGTGCTTATAATGAAACCAGTAAAGGTATGGCTTTGACATACGGTCAGTCTCCCCTCTGCAGGTACAAACCAGGTATATAGCAAAACCTGTTAATCTCACTGTCCGTACCTGGCAGGGGATGGAAACCTGTCAGCCTCACTGTCCTCACCTATTGGGAGTGGAAAGTATTAAATCCCAGCTCTGGTTCTTCACCTCTAGTTCTCAGAGGCCAGACTCCTCCATTGACTTGAGCTCATTTTCCCAACCTTATGGGCAAGATGGGGCCTGCCTTCCTGCTTTAAGATTCCTGCAGAGTTGGCACTTCTAATTCCTTCAACATGCAAAATACCATAATTAAAATAGCTAGAAATCTTTTTAGATCACCTCTTACATTGTTCTCCACTGTTTGGGCTCAGTTCCCCAGCGTTACTAATTCCTTGGAGATTTTAGAGTCAGAAAACTGATTCCAGTTTTACTTCCACCATGCACTGGGTGCATGCCCTAGAGTGAATACATTTCATCACGGGTCAGATTTGTGTGGGCATGTATTGCTGCTGTATTTTTGCCTCTAAGCACCACATACTGGTCAGCATAGATACAATGTGTGAAGCTCTGTGTGGGTGTTGGTTATCTTTACTGACTTATACAATAGCTCCAGGAACTGGATGTATTATTCATGTCATAGGGATAAGCACTAAGCAGGGATGTGTGCTTATACAAAGTCCCATATCTGATGAGCAGCAGTCTCTCTAGTTGTTTAAATGTAAAGTGATGACAAGGCTTTGTACTTAGGTAATTTTGTGAACTCACTGGCGCTCAGTAACCTTTTTAACTCGTGATTTCTTTTCTTTTTGGGGGATATCTGCTTTGGGAAAAATGCATTGTTGAGGGCTCAGAGGACCAGAACATGAGGTTTAAGCCATACCATACATGAGAATTTCCTCCTTTCTGCAGACTCCCTGCGGAAGCAAGCTAGAATTCAGAACTGCAGTGCCACCTGCTGGCCATAATGCACCACTGTAAAGCCTGCTTCCTGTGTGTGAACAATGTGGGTACTAGAGTCAGCGTCTCCCCATAGAGGACATTTCATTGTTGAAATGCACTAGAACCACTGAGAAGGACAGAGTCTTTGGTACCAACAGAATTCATTTCAGTGGGCTCTCCTGAATGCTCGGCAGTTGATCTGGTTTAAATGTGTGTGTTAGGAGGTGAGTGACAGGGATTACAGACCCTAATGACTGATATCCTAGGAAGCCTTTCTTCTCAAGGGGCTGCAGGAGCCTGGTGGCTTATGAAGGGGGAAATATGTTAATCCTATGTCTGTGCTTATTTCATTTAAAGCAGAATATGAGTCTTCTCAGGTTTATTTCTGTGTTTGAGTATAAGAGAAGAGAGGCTAGTGGAGAGAGAGAGAGAAACAACCTCTGAAATATCCCTTATTGTCACATTTGATGTTTCCCTAAGGTTTGCATATATACTTCATGTAACATCTATTTGCTTGATACCTATG
This sequence comes from Jaculus jaculus, assembly GCF_020740685.1. Lineage (NCBI taxonomy): Eukaryota > Metazoa > Chordata > Mammalia > Rodentia > Dipodidae > Jaculus > Jaculus jaculus. Next base: position 47,946,709 of record NC_059113.1, on the reverse strand, counting down.
ATTACTTTGAAATCATCTGTGTAAATCCCATCTGTATAAATACCTATTAGTAGCCATGTGGATTGATCTGTGGTAAAATATATACTTCTATAGTAGACTAGGGAATATTATTAGTTTTCAAGGCACATCACCTAATTCTAGAACTATCCTTTAATTCAAAACTCATAAACCCACTGAAGTATTTCCCGTTCTTGGATGGATCAGAGTTTCTCAGTAATATCTTGAGAGCAGGATTCCAAGTGCTGGTATAATTCGTGTGCTGCCTATGAACAGGTGTGACTAACAGCACAGACAGCTGTCATTCAAAAAGGACAAGGAAAATCTTGAATGAAATGAGAAAGTCTAATTAAAAGCCTAGACTGGGTCAGGACTACCTCAGATGGGGTAAATTAACACCAAATTCAAATAATCAAGCATTCTAAGTATATTAGTATAGTAATACATCTGTACTTCTGCATACAAGTGAGAACAGTAATGTGTATCTCTGTGGTCAACAGGAAGACATTTTGGGAATGGCCATGGAAGTCCACAATTCATTGGCTCTTCATGGATGTTGATAATGACACTTGAGAGGAGACCTTTTGTTTTCTCCAACTTAGAGTAAATCCAAATATGTTCTGAGAGGGACATGCAGAGCCTCATGCACCTAGTCCTCTTCTCCCCACATTGGTCTCCATGTTCCCAGCATGGCAGCTGTGTGTTTGAAAACAGGGCCTCTGCAGCAGCTCCGTGCTATGGGCAGACGCCTGGGGTCTGCTCACTCTCTGAGGGACTATTAATCATTTTACCTGGCACACTGCTGCCTGGAACACAGAGATGAAGAAAGTGGGCAGGAATTGGTGGATAACTTTTAATGCTTTCTCCTTTGTGTTTTCAAGATACTATTGTTCACCTTATGATAATGTCATCATTGTTATTTATTGTGATACTAGCATAACACAATATATATTTTTAACATATTTCTTTCTGGCTTTTTCAAACACAGTCTCATTGTAGATCAGGATGATTTTGAACTCACTTTAGATCAGGCTGGCCTAGAATTCACAGTGATCTTCCTACCTCAGCCTAGTGAGTGCTGGGATTAAAGGTATGTGCCACCATACTCACCATTAATAGATTTTTCAAAGTCAGTGCCTCAAGTATAAGAGCCATGTTGTAAGAAAATCATTGAATCTCATTTATTTTACACCCATGGTGGGTAATTTAGCCCAAACAAATAAGTGTACACAGATAACCAGAGGTAACTAGGAGAAATAGGTCAGTTCTAACCAGAAATGTATGGTACTAATATCCAAAATATATAAGGAATTCCTACAAACCAATATCTATAAGGCTAATAAATCAACTTAAAACACTTGAAAAGATACTTCTTCAAAGAATGAACGTATATATTTATTATACATTATATGTTAAATATATGTATATATATGTGTGTGTTTATATATATATATATATACATACATACATACATACACATAATATCACATGTTATCTATATAATCTTAGGACATAAAGCAAGTTTTAACAAATATAAAAAGACATTGAAATAATTTCTCATGTATTTTTAAATTATAATAGAATAAAACTAGAAATTAATGAAAAAGGAAAGTAATGACTAAAATGAACAAAAAGGGAAACTGTATAAATATATATAAAATTGAACCATATGTTCTTGATTAAGTCATTGACAAAACCAGGGAAGAATTTTATTTTAATTCCTAGAATCAAATAAAAGTGAACTTGCCATAATATTTGTGATACACAGAGGCAGTTTCAAGAAGGAAATTTATAGTTGTTCATACTTATGACTCTTTATTTTACAATAAAAATCATAGAAAATACAAATAAACACCTTATTGATATACCTCAAGATTTTAGAAAAAAAAAACATGAAAAGTCAAATCTCAAGGCAGGTGCATTGTTTTTTTGTTTGTTTGTTTTTCCAAGGTAGAGACTCACTCTAGCCCAGGCTTACCTGGAAATTACCATGTAGTCTCAGCCTGGCCTCAAACTCACAGCAGTTCTCCTACCTCTGCCTCCAAAGTGCTGGATTCAAGACATGCACCACCATGCCCGGCTAAGGCAGGTGCATTATAGACAGAAATATATAAAAAGGACCATGGCTGAGATTAATGAAAAGAATAGTAAAAGAATAATAAAATGAGGCAATGAAACATAAAGTTGATTCTTTGAGAACAAAAGCAAAACTAACAAACCTGGAGCCAAAACTCAGCAAAAGAATATGAGAGGGAAAACAGAAAAATAATCCTTGTTGCCATAGCCTCAAAACATACCCAGGAAGAAACTATCCAAGGAGGTGAATGACCTGAACTGAAGAAGACATTAGATGATGGGAAGAGCTCCTATGTTCATGGATTATGGGAATTGATATTTTGCAAATTAATATGTTACCAAATTGTTATGCTAATTTAATGCGATCTCCACTAAAAATATGATGACATTCTTCACAGAAATAAAAAAAGATCCTAAAATTCATATAAAACATTGATGGCTTTGAAAGCAAAAGCCATCCTGAGTAAAAAGTGTAATGTTAGAGGTATCACAATACTTAATTTTAAATTTCATACTATACCTGGTCTGTGTGATCCAGCCATAATGCTTCTGGGTATAAATCCAAACAGATAAAATATAAAAAGTAAAAATAAAAAATACCTGCCTGTCCATATTTATTGAGCACTTTTCATGATAGCCCACATGTACATTCAATCTAGCTGTTTATAAATTGATGAATAGATAAAGAAAAAGTGAGACATGTGCAATGGAGTACCACTGAACCATAAACAAGAATAATAGTCATTTGCTGCAAAATAAATAGAGCTGAAGGAATTATGTTAAATGAAATAAGACCCAAATACCACATATTCTCAATTCTATATGGATGTTTAAAAATGTCATTCTAAATATGCATACACATGACAATTGGTAGAAGCTAGGAAGAGAAAAATGAGGAAATAGAGAGAGATTGGATAAGGGGGACAAACACACAAATGAAAGGACTAAACTCTGGTGTTTGTCACAGCAGGGTGACTATTATAGTTCACACCACTCTCTTATGTAGAAGAAGGAAGCGGAAAGGCTTCAACACAAAGTAATGATAAAATTTTGGAAACATCACTCACTGCTCTGATCAGTATACACTGTATACATGGACTAAAATGTCATGCCGAACCTCATAGTATGGACATCTACCACATCAATAAACTTCTTAAATGTTTGAGTTGCAAACATTAAGTATACTCACATTTTGCATAGTATATATGATCAAATGGTAGACTTTGCCCAATAAATATCTATAACTAAAGTACTAGTTAATAAAAGCAGAGTGTTGCAAAAAACTTTTCAAGTCAATATAACTGACTGGGGTGTTTTCTTCAACCTCCGCAGCTGTATATGACATGAGAGGGACTATCCAAGCTTGTTCCAGTTTCTTGCACACCTGGGGCGTGAACATATACCGCAGGGGGAGCCAAGTGTCTGGGGAGGACATAAGTTCATTTCACAGGCCACAGTTATATCCAGGAACTGGAAAAAGGAGAGAAAGTCATGTCATGCCTCAACTTGCCTCCTAAAGGTAAATTAGTCTGGAATGGGAAAGTGTAGAATTCCCATCAACAGGACAGACTATCTGCATCCCAACATGCTCCTAAGCTGGGGACCTCTGACAAACACTGCTGCATTCTGCACTTTCCTTAAGAGGGCCCCCCTCTGCCTTCTCACCCAAACTCCTGGCCCCTTATCCTCCCATCTTCTCTGTTTTGTCTCCATGATTAGGTGGTGGCAAGTTGAACTCAAGAAAGCCTGTCCCATGTGGAAGACAGGCAATGGTAATCCTAATATCACCAGCTGGACATATTGCCGTTTACCACACTCTACCCTATGTCCCATTTCCTTGTGAGAACTATTTATTCCTACCAGACTAATGAGGCTTGTTATTGGACAAAGCCACTAATCATAAATAAACATAGTGTTCAGGTTTGGATCCAGGGCCCAAGAAAATGGCACACCAGGCAATGACTGACATTCAAGTGGGGGCCTCTCAGAGCTTAAGCTTGCTGGAATCCAATCCTATAAGAAGTTATAAGAATATAACTTCAGGGACTGGATGATAGAGAACATCTGTCCCAAGAACATATATTTGACCAAACACTATTCTGAAGGTTTTTGTGAATACAGTTTTTAGAAGAGAGTAGCATTTAATTGATGAACTTTGTGTAAAGAAGATTGCCAACCATAATATTGTTATGGGGTCCGGTGTCACACAAGTAAGACCATCGACTCATGGAATGTGAGGCAAAGTTTTATTGGGTGAAAAAGAAAGAAAAGAAAAAGAAGAAAGTCTGGTATTCCAGGTCAGCACCCCAAAGGACACAATCTTAGGGTGCATCCCCATACTATTTGGAGTGTCAACTTTTATTGGAAATAACCATATGATGTTTATAGGAAAAAAAAAACAGGAAGGAGTTGAACCCTAAATCACAATTCACATGTGACATTTCCAGCCATAAAAATAATTTTAAACATAGTGGAGCATTTGGTGCATTTTAGAAGATGATAGAGAACAAAGGGAAAAAAAAGAACTTGTAAACAGGTCAGTTACAGGAAGTGTCTGGGGGGTGTGAGATAGGCGTGCAATCAGGAGTCTCCTGCTTATCTGCCCTTAAGGAGTTTGCTCAACAATGCAGGCTGGAGTATGTTATTCAGACCAGCAGAGCCTCCTGTTTACCTGCCTCCTATTTATTTACCATACCCATCTGCTTAAACAAGTGTTTCATTCCATTCTTTTATGATCGCCTACAAGGCTTCTATTTTTCCCTAAGCTGGGTAAAAACAAATGTAGAGAAATCTAGCATTTTGCTTACTTTACAGTATGTATGGGCTACATCTTATCAATTAAGAGCTTAGAAAGATAACCACTTCCTAGGACAAGCAATTAGCCTATGAACTTGAAACACAACCTGCTATCCAAGTCCTAGGCCAAGGGCTTTGTCTTTAAGAGGTCCAAATGCATTATTAGTTCTAGTGACTCAAGAATTCAAATGGTGATGGTGAATTTGAGAAAAGGAATTTATTCAATGCAGTTTATCAGGAAGCTAAAAGGGATCAAGCTTGCCAAACCCATCTTTGGGTTGCTAACATGAATTTTAGGATTTTTTTTAATGTTTTCATTTATATGAAAAAGAGAGTGAGACAGAAAGTATTGGCATATCAGGACCTTGGACTTTTAGCCAAAACAGCCCTTGAGTGTGTTATTCAACTCTGGGTCTCCATTGTGCTGGCCTCCCTTAGCAGGTTTTGTATGAACAAACAATCTCTTGAACCAATTCCGTAAAATCAAGGGAGTGGCTCTGTCCCCCTGAAGAGCCCTGACTGACATACACACACATAAGCAAATGATAAGAGGCCATGGCAGCCCCATGGGTAAGCTGCCGCTTTCTGATCTCTGCAAGGCTCATGACCTTCTGAACTCCATCACCCCCCATGAGACAGTCCTAGTATTTCCCAAAGCCTGTCATGTCCAATCTCTTCCCAGAAATCTCCCCATAGGCTGTGGCTGAGTGTGGGCAAGATCAGAGGAGAACACAGATCCATGTATATAACTTACCAAACAACACACTTACTCAGAGGTAAACCAGACAGGAGAGAATGGACAAAAGTTAAGATATGCCTGGTGAGACCCAAGGAGAGGGCCATGAGATATGGATAAGTAGAATATAGGAAGTACCATCCGTGTAGGGGAATCTCCTGAGAATGGTAGAGAAACTAGGGGATAGCCTTAGATACTATAAGGTTCAGGAGTTACCAAGACCATAGAGACCACTCTGAGGCAAAGATGGAAGATTTTATTCAGGAAGAACATGAGCTGCTGTAGGAAAAAACCCCCGCAGGGGGTCCCCCACGCTCTGCCCGGATAAGGCGACACATCAAATCACTCACGAGAAGCGGTCTTGATGCAAACTGCAAGAGGATTTTATTCCAAGCGCGCTGGGGCCCACAGTTGTACACCTCACAGGGGTAGAGGACTGCAGAGCCCCGAATGCAGGAACAGGGCAGTTTTTATAGGGTTTCTAACAAAGCCTGTGTATTAGACCAATCATTATTTAATATCAGGAGCCCCTGCAGGGTGTTAGCCAGTCAGTTTGTGCCACCCCACAGTTTCTAAGCCAATTAGTTTACTTTGCTCAAGCCCCTCATGGACCAATCACTCTCTTATGACCTTGGTGGTCAGCGTTTGTGCAGGTCCTTAGGTGGGAGTAGCAGAGTGTGGTACCAGTCTCCTGTGACCTTGGAGGTCAGCACTTGTGCAATTCCTTAGGTGGGGGTAACAGAGTATGGTATCAGCCTCCTATGGCCTTGGTGGTCTGAGGCAGGCTGCTACAGCTTATGGTGCAAGTTACTAAGGCTTACAGTGTGGGCTATTAAGGCTACTAAGGCTTACAGTGTGGGCTATTAAGGCTTATGGTGCAGGCTATTTACAGAAACTAAATAAGTGGTTTACTTTATTACTTATTTCCCATCCTTGAGGGCTATCTCATGCCCTTTTTACCTAGTTTTATATTAGGAGTGGGCTCTGATATAATGAGAAGAGGGATTCTTTACTTGCTTCTAACAGAGAGTAAAGCCTGGAGTTTGAGATATGCAGGGGGCCTGCTTAAGCTCCCTTTGGAGCGTGATAGTATTTCTGAGCTTCTGAATTCTTGGGCCTTTCATTTCCCACTTCTTCTCTTATCAATAGTTCTAATCCTAGAACTTGGAAAGACTAGACATAATCTTCCTCTCTGCCCTGAGGCCCTTATATTGTTGTCTAAGTACCATGATCTGGACCACACTCACTCGTTCTCTAACAAAAGTAAAAATCTTATTAAGTATGCAAGGCCCAACTGAAAGCATCAGGAGCAAAACCATTAGGGGTCCCATCAGGGTGGAAAGCAGAGTAGTCATCCAGGAGGACTTGTTAAACCATCCTTCAAACCATCCTTGGTCAGTTTCCCTCTCCCTTTGACGCTTTTCTAGTCTTTCCCTGAGCTTGCTCATGGAGTCTCTGATAGCTCCTGAGTGATCTACATAAAAGCAACATTTTTCCTTTAAGGCTGCACATAATCCACCTTCTTTTAGGAGTAAGTCTAATCCCCTCCGGTTTTGTAAGACCACTTCAGATAAGGAGGTCAGGGAGTCCTCTAGATTACTAATAGATTTCTCTAAAGCTTGGAGATCCTCATTTATGATAGCATGTAGTTCACCAAGTCCCCTTTCTAATTGTTGCAGTCCCGTGACCAGGGCTGTGGTCCCTGTCCCCACACTGGCGGCTATCCCTAAGCCAAGTATGACTGCTAGGGTAAGGGTTACAGGCTCCCTTTTGGATCGGGTGGGATGATAGTCATATTCATCGATGACTACTTCCTCAGGATGGTAGTAAACCCGGGGGACAAGCTGGACCATTATACAGAAATTTTTGGATGGGTTAAAAACTGAAGTAGAAACACAGGGAGTCAGCCCAGTATCACATGCCCACCACCTGTTATACCCTGGCACTAGATATTGGTTGCCTGAAGTCTGACTATAGGTCAGAGTAACATTACAAAGATGTTGGTGGGATGGGGGGGGGCCTTCCCTATACATGCCCCCCTTCCTGAGACCTCGGGGATAGTCAACTTGGTTTTGGTCCCCCTGAACACCGGCTATTATGTTCTTTAGTTATATTAAACTCTCCCATAGTCGCCATCCCCTCATAGTAGGGTGGTCCTGAGGATAAACAAAGCCAGCAGGCAGAGGTAATGTTGGGGTTGGTGGCATTTATGGCGAGGAAGGCCCCTTGGATTAGGCTAAAAAGCCTCTGTCCTGTCCCGTGTGGGGCTTCCGAGAGTGGGCTAGTCAAAGGGGTTCTAGCAGTCGTTATGTGATGGGTCTTGGCTGCCACTGTGGGTGGGAGCTTGGGTAATGCCACTTTAGGGGGTCCCTGTTCTACTAGAACTTTATTAGGTCCTACTGGTCTAGGGGTGGGAGGCTCTATCTTAAGTCGTATAGTAAAGGTTAGGCCCTTATCCCATCCTGTCATATAAAACCTGAGTCCCCAAGTTTTTCCTTTTATCCAGTCTCGGGACTCTCGACCTTGGGGGGTGAAAGAGATGCTGAGAGGAACTGCTTTTTTCCCATCTAATCCTTCCTGCACAGTAATCAGGTCCCAGGAGGAAGCTGGGTGCCAGTAGGTATTGCCTGTAGTTTCACAACCCCAGTGTTTACAGTAGAACTCTTTTGTCCCTCCACAACTTCGTTTAGAAGTTCGGGGGCAGACATAAAATGGGGTATGCTGCATCTTACGTTGGGCTGGCCCAGAGCTGCACCCCGGGTTGTCTGCCATGTATTGGCCTTGGGAGAAGACCCCTTGTGTGAGGGCCCACTTTGCCACATGAGAGTGGAGTTCTCTAGAGGCCTCCTCCGGGGTGAGCTCTGGGATATCCCAAAATTCTATCCCGGCTACTAGGGCACAAATGTCTGGAGTCAGGACAGGCCACCAAGTCCAGGGAGGCGCTTCCCTAGTTGTAGTCCATATTATATCCCCCGTTTGAGAGAGCACTTGCCAAGTCAATTTTTGGGGGGCATGGGGATTGGAGGCATCACCTAGCTGGAGAAGGAGAAGCCACACGGCAAAGCCTGAGTTTAAGGGGATTGTCTGTCCTCTCGGCTTGCCATTCGGGGCCCGGTGGCGGAGCAGGCTTGACGTGAGATGCATGGATCCAGGCGGGTATTCCTTCAACTTTCACGGCCATTGGAGTGGTCAGTAGGACGAGGTAGGGGCCCTTCCACCGAGTCTCAAGGTTTCCTGCGCGGTGACGTCTGACATAGACTGAGTCTCCCACCTGGAAGCGATGTGGGACCTGTAAGTCTCCTTCTCCTGAGTAAGCCTCCCGGAGTCGCGTCCACGCTCGTTGTCTCACCCACTCGAGCGCCTTGAGCCTAGAGAACAGAGGCTGGGAAAGCGGCACATCAGTACAATGTATAGAGGTTATTTCTACCAGTGGAGGAGGCCCCCCATATAGCAATTCATAGGGGGTCAGTCCAAATTGTCCGGGTGTGTTTCTAACCCTAAAGAGCACAAAGGGTAGGAGAGCTATCCAATCATTAGCGCCAGTCTCTGTGGTTAATTTGGTGAGGGTCTCTTTAATGGTTCTATTCATCCTTTCTACCTGTCCTGAGCTTTGGGGTCTGTATGCACAATGTAATTTCCAATCAATCCCCAATACTTTGGCCAGTCCCTGACTTACCTGGGCAACAAAGGCTGGACCATTGTCTGATCCTATTACCTTGGGTATCCCAAATCTTGGGAAAATTTCTTCCAGTATTTTTTTAGCCACCACGGTTGAGGTTTCTTTCTTGGTAGGATAAGCCTCTACCCATCCTGAAAAAGTGTCTACAAAAACTAGTAAATACTTATTACCATACTTAGCCGATTTTACCTCAGTGAAGTCCACTTCCCAGTGAGCACCTGGGCTGTCTCCCCTTAGCCTCTTCTCAGGAGGCATTCTTGAGGGATTAGCATTGACCATCCTGGCAAGGTACACAATGCTTGACTACTAAGCCAGCTATCTCTGGCAACCTCAGAATATGGTAAGGAGACGTCTGCAGCAGTTTTTGTAGATGTTTGGCCCCCAGATGGGTTAGGCGGTGTATTTGTTGAACGTCCTCTAGTCCCTTTGCTTGAGGTAGAATCTCTTTTCCCTCTGAGGTAAAACAGGCCCCCTCTGGAGTTTCAGAGAACAGGCCCAACTTTCTGACTTCTTGCCAGTCACTTGGGGTATATCATTGCTCACTTTTTTGATTCTTTGGCTTCTCAATTATGGGCAGAAGGTTGACCCCCTGGGCAGCCTGCTTGGCCACTTGGTCAGCCATCTGGTTTCCTTTGGAGATAAAATCTTTGGCTTTTTGGTGGCCAGGGCAATGTATAATGGCCAGTCTTTTGGGTAGATGTAGGGCTTCTAGCAAACTTAGAATTTCTTCTTTGTTTTTAATCTCTTTCCCTGCTGAAGTAAGTAGCCCTCTCTGTTTGTAGATGGCCCCGTGCACGTGTGCAGTGGCAAAAGCGTACCTGCTGTCCGTGTAGATGTTCACAGACTTTCCTTCAGCTAGTCGTAAGGCCTGTGTGAGGGCTATGAGCTCAGTTTTTTGTGCTGAAGTCCCTTCTGGCAGGCTGCTGGCCAGATTGTTCATGTCCCGTCTACTATTGCCGCCCCAGCCATCCTCTTACCTTCTACAATGTAACTGCTTCCATCCGTGAACCAGGTTAATGTTCCTCCAGTCAGTGGGACATCTGTGAGATCCTTTCGGATCCCAGTTTCCTCAACCAGCAGTTGATGACAGTCATGAGTCACTGTCTCATCAGTTTCTTCAGGCAGAAGAGTAGTGGGGTTGAGGATGGCAGGAGGGGCAAACGTTATCCTGTCGGTGAGGAGCAGGCTCTGGTAGTGAGTCATATGGGCGTTAGTCATCCATCTGTCTGGGGGCTGCCGGATAATGCTCTCCAGGGCATGGGGGGCAATGACAGTTATCTTCTGCCCTAGAGTTAGCTTATCAGCATCCTTAATCAACGTGGACACCGCCGCTATGGCTTTTAGACATATAGGCCATCCACTAGCCACAGGGTCAAGTTTCTTTGATAGGTAGGCAACGGATCTTCTCCATGGCCCTAAGGATTGGGTTAGGACTCCCCGGGGTATCCCCTTACGCTCATCTACGTAAAGGGTAAATGGTTTGGTCACATCAGGGAGGGCTAGGGCAGGCGCACTTAATAGTGCCTTTTTGATGGCATCAAACGCCCCCTGGTGTTCAGCAGTCCAAATGAATTTTCCTTTCTCTTTAGTTAGTGGATAGAGAGGGGCAGCCAGGGTTGCAAACCCTGGGATCCATAGTCTGCAGAACCCAGCTGTCCCCAGGAACTCTCTAACTTGTCTGGCCGTAGTTGGGACCAGTATTTGTACTACGGTCCTCTTTCGTGCCTCTGTCAGCCATCTTTGTCCATCCCGCAAGGAGTACCCCAAATATGTTACCTCTCTTTTGCATATTTGGGCCTTCTTAGCCGAGGCTCGGTAACCAAGGTCAGTCAGCTCCAGCAGTAATGCTTTTGTACCTTTTAAACAGTCCTGTTGGGTAGCTCCTGCCAGGAGTAAGTCATCAACATATTGAAGGAGGGTTACCTGTGGGTGTTGAACTCTAAAATTGGCTAGGTCCCTGTGTAGGGCTTCATCAAAGATGGTTGGGGAGTTCTTGAATCCCTGGGGTAACCGGGTCCAGGTGAGCTGCCCAGTCCTTCCTGTATCTGGGTCTCTCCATTCAAAGGCAAAAAGAGGTTGGCTGTCCAAATGTAATCTTAGGCAGAAGAAAGCATCTTTTAGATCCAACACTGTATACCAAATCCGCTCTGGTGGGAGGGCACTAAGAAGGTTGTAAGGGTTTGGGACAGTTGGATGTATGTCCTGTACTCTCTTATTGACTTCTCTCAAATCCTGTACTGGGCGGTAATCATTGGTTCCAGGTTTTCTAACTGGCAGTAAGGGAGTGTTCCAGGGGGACTGAACCGATACCAGAATACCTTGTTGAATCAGTCTTAGGATATGGGGCCGAATTCCTTCTCGGGCCTCTTGGCTCATGGGATATTGTTTGACTGATACTGGTGTAGCACTGGCTTTTAGTTGAATGACCTGTGGGGGTACTCGTTTCACCAAGCCCATGCCTGCAGTTTCTGCCCAGGCTTGGGGAAATTGTTCTAACCAGGGCTTTAGGTCTTGATCAGGCTCTACCGGGGAAGAGTATAATCGATACTCATCATCTAGCTGGAGGGTCAACACGGTGATGGGTCGACCTCCAACAGACACTTCTGGTTTTTCTGATTTGAAGGAAATTTGAACACCCATCTTGGTTAATAGGTCCCTTCCAAGGAGGAGTGCTGGACATTCAGGAATGACTAAGAATGAGTGGGTTACCCGTCCCACTCCCAGGTCAACAGTTCTTCGGGTAGTCCATGAATATTGCCGTTGTCCAGTAGCACCCAGAACCCAGGATTTCTTATCTTTTAGCCCTCCCATTGGTTCCAAAAGCACTGAATGTTCAGCGCCAGTGTCCACGAGAAATTTGACTGGCTTCCCCTCCACCTTCAGAGTTACCCTGGGCTCGGGGAGGGGCTCCGAGCCCCGTCTCCCCCTATACTTCATCTTCTCCAAGGGTTAGGACCCTAGGTCTTTTGCTGTTCTTCTTAGGGCAGTCTCTTGCCCAGTGCCCTTTCTCCTTGCAATAGGCACATTGATCTCTATCAAGTTGGGTCCTGTTGCCCAGGTTCCCTATCTGCCTAGGGCCTGTCCTAAACTTTTGAAAATTTTTCTCCCTTTTTCCTTTTTTTTCTACCACTGTGGCCAGGATCCTGGTCAGATTTTTCTCTTGTCTATTGCGCCTATCCTCCCTTTCTTCTCTCTCTTTCTCACGTCTCTCCTCACGTTCTTCTCTCTCTCTTTCTTTCCTTTGCTCCTTTTCCTCTTCTGTCTCCCTTTTGTAATATACCTTTTCTGCCTCTTTTACTAAATCACGCAAGTCAGCTTCCTGTAATCCCTCTAATCGCTGAAGTTTCCTTCTGATGTCAGGAGCTGACTGTCCTATGAAAGCTAATGTTACTGAGCCTTTTTGAATCTCAGAGGTGGGATCAAAGGGTGTGAACCTCCTAAATGCTTCCATGAGCCTCTCAAGAAACACTGAGGGAGACTCCGTTGGCCCCTGCATCACCTCTCTTACCTTGGCCAAATTGGTGGGCCTTCTGGAGGCACCTCGGAGACCTGCCACCAGAGCCTGGCAATAGATTTTTAAGCTCTCCCTACCTTCAGCCGTATTGTGGTCCCAAACAGGGCGAGTCAGAGGGAACCCCATGTCTATCTCATGCTGCAGCTGCATGGGCCTCCCGTCGGCCCCAGGGACATTTTTTCTGGCCTCTATTAAAATTCTCTCTCGTTCCTCGGTTGTGAAGAGTGTCTGCAACAACTGTTGGCAATCATCCCAGGTGGGCTGATGAGAAAACATAAGAGATTCCATCAGCCTCGTGAGGCGTTGGGGTTCCTCTGAAAAAGGGGGTGGTTAGCTTTCCAGTTATAAAGATCTGCAGAGGAAAAAGGCCAATATTGGAGGGGTTGTAGTTGGCCCCCCAGCATGGGAGGACCTGCCTCGCATAGCGGCAGTGTTACAATTCCATTTGCTCCCTCCGGGGTAGCATCTCTCCTGCTCCGCGTCCTTGCAGCTGGCCCTCCCATTTCCAGGAGCTCGGGAGGGGCAGAGGAAGGAAGCCTGCGCAAGCCTGGGGGCTGAGGCTCTGGGAGGAAGGGGGGTGGAGGCTTGGGAAGGGTGGAGGGCGGAGTTTCGGGAGGGGCGAGGGGTGAAGCAGTCACGCCGGAGCATGGAGCTTCGGGAGGGGCAAGGGGCGGAGGCATGGGAGGGGCGAGAGGCGGAGGCATGGGAAGGGTGGAGGGCGGAACTTCGGGAGGGGCGAGAGGCCCTCCCTCAGCTCCCGGGACTAGGTAAGGGGGGGAGGGGCAGGCTGAGTCTCCGGCCAAGCCGGAGGTTCCTCGATCTCAGGGTAGATGCGAGGGGGAGGAGAGGGTTTTTTTTCATTTTCAAGAGTCAGGACTCTAGAGCTTGAGTTCCTGGGTTTATTCAGCCACGGCCTGACCCACGGCGGGGGGTTGTCCACCAAATCCTTCCAGGTGAGGATATAAGCCTCTTGGTTGGGACGGGAGCCTGGTCCGTTCTGAAAAATAATATCTTTAACAGCCAGAATAGTCTCAGAATTAAAGGTTCCTTCTGATGGCCATCCGACATCATAAGTTGGCCACTCAGAGGCACAAAACGTTTGCCAGGGTCTCCTTTTAACCTCAACTGACAAATTATGGGCCCTAGATTTAACTTCAGTCCAGTGGTCAAGAGTCAAGCTAAGGGGCATCGTCACCGTCTGTCCCATCTTAGAACTATAGACAAAGACACAAAGAACAACAACAACAACACATACAACTGAGACTAACAAATCCAGACACCAGCGACCCGTCCGCGTCTTCCACAAGCAGGCAAAAGAATCTGACGGCCGCGGAGGAGGAAGCTTCCACTCTAACAACAGTACCCGGTCTTCTGACCGACAGTAAGAGACCGCCAGGCGTCCCTGGATCTCCTCACCTCCCAGGGCGTCCCCCAGGGCGGCAGCCTGTGATCCTCCTAGCACGTCTGCTGATCACGGTCCCCTGGCCCTTTAAGGCCCTAGAGGACGGCTGCAAATCAAACCAAGCCAAAAGCGCGCGTCCCAGAAACCAGATACTCAGAACATAAACACCGGCCAGAAAACATTCATTCCAAAGGGGCCTGCTTACCTCCAAGTCGGTTCTTGGGTGTGTGTGGGGGGGCCTTTAATCCCGGACGAGCCCCCAATGTAGGAAAAAACCCCCGCAGGGGGTCCCCCACGCTCTGCCCGGATAAGGCGACACCCCAAATCACTCACGAGAAGCGGTCTTGATGCAAACTGCAAGAGGATTTTATTCCAAGCGCGCTGGGGCCCACAGTTGTACACCTCACAGGGGTAGAGGACTGCAGAGCCCCGAATGCAGGAACAGGGCAGTTTTTATAGGGTTTCTAACAAAGCCTGTGTATTAGGCCAATCATTATTTAATATCAGGAGCCCCTGCAGGGTGTTAGCCAGTCAGTTTGTGCCACCCCACAGTTTCTAAGCCAATTAGTTTACTTTGCTCAAGCCCCTCATGGACCAATCACTCTCTTATGACCTTGGTGGTCAGCGTTTGTGCAGGTCCTTAGGTGGGAGTAGCAGAGTGTGGTACCAGTCTCCTGTGACCTTGGAGGTCAGCACTTGTGCAATTCCTTAGGTGGGGGTAACAGAGTATGGTATCAGCCTCCTATGGCCTTGGTGGTCTGAGGCAGGCTGCTACAGCTTATGGTGCAAGTTACTAAGGCTTACAGTGTGGGCTATTAAGGCTACTAAGGCTTACAGTGTGGGCTATTAAGGCTTATGGTGCAGGCTATTTACAGAAACTAAATAAGTGGTTTACTTTATTACTTATTTCCCATCCTTGAGGGCTATCTCATGCCCTTTTTACCTAGTTTTATATTAGGAGTGGGCTCTGATATAATGAGAAGAGGGATTCTTTACTTGCTTCTAACAGAGAGTAAAGCCTGGAGTTTGAGATATGCAGGGGGCCCGCTTAAGCTCCCTTTGGAGCGTGATAGTATTTCTGAGCTTCTGAATTCTTGGGCCTTTCACTGCCAGGACTGACTCTCAAGAGCAGAGCACAGCCAACTTACAGATAGTGGGTATGGTAGTTTAAATAGATGGCCCCAATATATTCAGTGTTTTATTAGTTTGTAGTTTGCATCTGCAGCCACTTGGCTGGAGGTAATGTCACTGGGTGGATCTTAAAGTATGGTGGTGGGTTTAAGCATTTAATCTAAAGATATTCAAAGTGTGCCTAGCTGGAGTTCCTGAAGTGTGCTGTGCTGTGTGGTTTTTGACTTTTGGCTTGTGCTTTCTCTCTCTCTCTGCTTGGAACTGTGAAGGCAGGCCAACTTCTCTAACATTATGGAACTTCCCCAGGATCTGTCATCTTCAATAAATATCCCTTTCTCCATAACTGTGCCTGGTCTGGAAGTTCATCTCAACAAACCTGAAGCTGTCTGCTACAGTGGGCTACACAGAGTTTTTTGGTTGGTGGAAGGTGAGGAAAGGAAAAGAACTCCTTTGCTCTTTACATTAGCCATTTCAAATAGCTACGATGTGGCACCAGAACAGTGTCCAGGTAACCTGAGAGACAGGGGCCAGGAAACCTAAACCTGGGGCATTGTTAGGTAAGAAAGGTATGATGGCTGGGTGGTCCCTTGAGGAATGTGGATGACTCAATTCCTTATGTCTCCTGCTGTGACTCCATTTTGTCCTGACCTAACAGATAGCATTTCTGAGGAAACCTCAGAACAAGATGATGCATGTCAAGACACCCCTGTGACAGGGCTGGCCTATGGCTGAGAATTCTTCTGCTTGGCCTCCTTCCCTCACCATCCATCTAAGGATCCCCTCCAGCACTTGAGTTTCCTGGAGACTAGTGGATACACAGCCTCTTTCAGTACCTACCTCCCACCTACTGTTCATGGGTAAAACCAATGGGATGAAAAATTTAGCTTACCTCAGTCTTTCCACCACACTCTGTCTTGTTCCTATGGAGATAGGGTGGGTGAAGGACAGCACATGGAAAGAGAAGTGAGGAGAAGGAGGGAGCAGGAGTGGGAAGTGAAAGTAGCGAGAGTGATAGAGACAGGAGTTTGGGTCACTGCTCTTGATAGATATTGTATGCAATTAAAACTAATGCAGAAACCCCGAGCTCCTGTGAACTTCCTCATGCACTAAAGCAGTGATTCCCTGACAACAATGTGAGGAATGTGAGCACTCATTTCAGGGGATGTGGAGGTAAGGGTCATCGTTTATTTTACACAGGCATATCCAATAATGTACATGTCAGTTGAAGGATCCTGGTTGTGTTTTACAAGCTTCAAGAAAAATCGGGACAAATTTTACCAGATGAAACTATGTATCATTGAATAATCCCCAAGCAAGAGTCCTTAAGAGTACCTGGCTGGAAGGGGTGAGTAGAAGCAAGAGTCTTCAAGGTGTTGCAAGGAACAGGAGAGGTTTAAAACTGGGAAAGGAGAGAAGGGAGACCCTGACCCAGCTCTGCTCTATTCTACCAGTAGAGGGCAGCCACGCAACTCAGTGTCCCAGATCTTTTGGCAAGTTAGGCTTGCTTGTTTGAGGAAGTGTACCCTCCAGGGATCCCATCTGTATTACAGAGAATACTTTTAGAGAAAACAGTAGGATCCAAGTTCCAAGGGACCCATCTCATCTTGGCAGCACCCACCTGTCCTTGCTACTATCAGACCCACCTGCCTGAGAGACATGCGAGGCAAGAGTTCCTAACAAAGGGCCTTTTATATTTCTTCTCTTCTGTTTCTTTTGTCCCTAAGCTATAAACCTTTAAAGGCTCACACATAGTCCTGTTGTATTGTATTGTTACATTCAATAAAGTTACATTTCTTTTTTTTTTTTTTTCCTGAAAAGACTTCTCAAGTTTATTGTGTGCTTGAGGGTGAAGCTCCAAGGCTAGAAATGGTTTTCCTTTCCAGGAGTTCAGGAAAGAGGACGCAGCAGTTCAATAAAGTCTTCTTCATGCCACCCAACAAATAAAAAAGGGAATACAATACTCTACCCAGGCGAGAATTTTGATCCACAAGAAGAAATGGTGCATTTCAGGCTTAAAGTTTCAGGTGGTTGGATTTGGTTAGAGCCTCCCTGTGGAGTCTCTCCTGGTTCAAGCTGCAATAGCTGTGAACACGAGCCTTAGCTATCAACCTAGGACTCCTTTCCCACTGCAGCTTTCCAAGTCAGTGCCGGGACTACACCTACCCACCAGGAACAAACTACACCACTCCCCTGTCCTCAAACCTCCCTCCCCACAGAGCACCCCATCTTCAGGCTGGCCTGATCCCTGAGTATCCTTCCATAGCTTACCAATGAGTGAGCACTGGCCCTGAGCTCCCTTACAGAATGTGGCCCACGGGTGTCTTTAATTCAGAGGGTTAGGAACTGGACTTTGGAGGCTGTAGCCACAGCCTTCCAGGCTTCAGGGAATGTCCTTCTGTCCTCTAGTCAGTTTTCCTCTCAATCTTTTTCTCTTCAGCTACATCTAGCTCAGTTACGACGCAAAAGCAAAGCTTCTGGATGACCCTGGTGACAGTAGCCAGAACATTTCGAATAAAGAGTGGCCTCCAGGACTCTGGCAGGTACACACCTATGAAGTACACTGGGACCCCAGAAAGGGCAATCCCAATGCCAATGAGGGAATTGATGGTGTCACTGAAGAGGGGCGCAATCACCAGAAACACAGCGCATATGCAGAACACAATGGGAAAAAACAGGCTCAGCTTGAGAGGTCGGGGCCAATGTGGTTTCTTCCAGCGAAGGTAGAGCTGGCCAACAACAGACAGGCCCAGGAAGAACCAGTAGCTGAAGCTGAAATAGTTGATGAGCATGAAAGCATCCTCCATGACGAGGTAGATGAGCGTCATGGTGCAACTGAACAACAGAGCAGGGACAGGTGTAAAGCGCTCAATGTGGATCATCACAGAAGGCCCGGGAGGTGGCCCTCACGGGAGCCCACAAAAAACAACCTTGATGAAGCAAAAATAGATGCATTGAGACCTCCAAAGCAGGACAGGGCAACAGCAATGGGGATGGTCCAGCTGAACATGCCAAACGTCTGGTCAGCAAAGTCACAGCCACAGCGTCACTGTTAAGAACATCTGAAATGCTCAGTACTGTGTAATAAGCCACGTTAGTCAGGATGTAGATGAATGTCACAATTGGCATAGAAATTCCAATGGCCAAGGGCAAATTTCTTTCTGGGTTTTTGATTTCTTCTGTTACAAAATTAAGGGTGTCCCAACCTGAGTAAGAGAAGAGGGCAGAGTAGAGGGCAAGCGAGAGGCTTCCCATGTTCCAGGAGGAGCCCTTAAAGGAATCTTGAAAGTGCTCAGTGTGTCCCATGGAGCCATCTCCCCATCCTGTTGTTCCAATTTCTTTTATCACTCATCATTTCGCACAAAGGACTCGGAACTAACTTCAAGCAGAAGGCTCCGATCCTACACCTTTTTGGTCCAAGTTACCTTTCAATAAATACACTCATAACAAATAACACAGAGAAGATGAAACTACTATTTGTGCATGTTTTTCACATTGTTGAATATGTGCTGCCAGGCATTTAGCAGAGTCACTGCCCAGTCTGTAACTTGCCATCCTTCCTCACTTCTGACAGAGCCACTCCTATGCACTGCTCCGAAAGAATATAGCGACTGCCAAATGAGAAATGAACAGAAGACCAAGAATTAATATGAAGAGCCTTTATTAAGCTGCCCAGCGTCTGTCCCCTCACAGGAGAGAGCAGCCCAGCCTTACTTTTACAGTGAGTTGTTTTTATTAGTTTTGTGCTCACTGTATACAGTCAAGTTGGTACTACTGTTAGCCTCCTTTCTGCCCTCCCCCCATCCCCAGGCACCCTCCTTGTTGGAGAATATGGGTCGTGCATTGTGGGGTTAGCCATCAGTTATGGGTAGGAGGCAATGGCTTTGTGTATTATGACCCAACTTATGGCTCTGACATTCTTTCTGACCCCTCTTCCACAAATTTCCCTGAGCCATATTGGGTTAATTTTAGGTCTGTTTCAGTGATGAGGTCTTGGGAGCCTCTGTGTCTCTGGATATCTGATTTAGAAGGTGTTGAGTATTCTCTGTGTCTATCTCCTTCACCCTTGTGCTGTACCAGGTTTACCAAGAAAGCAGCACTCTTGCTTATTTCTCCAATTACTCTTAGTTTCGGTTGGGGCCCTTTTGAGTGTGATGGGCTGGTTATCTCCTTAGGATCTGCATCTAGCTGAAAAAGAGAAGCAAATTCTCCACTGGAAAGGAAAAGTTAGCACGAGATAAATGAGATAACCATTGTTTTTATTAGAGAAAATGTAATAGGTGTAGGCCCTCTTATAGCCCACGATTGGTGGGAGCTTGATAATAGAGAGTGGGCTCATTTTTGGTTATGATTCTGACTTGTTTCCCAGCTCCAGCAATGTGTGCCATTTCACTGAACTGATCAGTTAGCCAAATGAAGAGCAGTTGGTTTCCCACCATGGCTGTGCACCACTATTGCACTTGTGTGAACATCACATAAGGTTGTTTGCTGCTGAGCAGCTTAGACCATGAGTTGCTTGGACAGATTTTGGTCTTTTTCCCCCATCAGTCATGTAGCACCTCTGGCACTAGACAAGCTGACTGTCTGGGGACTGACTCTCTTCAGCTTTCAATCGTGTCACTCCATGTTACGTGCCAACAGCATATGGTGTCTTCAGCAGTAGGGTCTTACCACTAACCTTTGGTGGGTCATCAAGTCATCAAGTACTCTGACAGAAATCTGTCTTCTTTTGGGAAACCTTGTGGGTCTCTGATCAAGAGCTCATTGTGGATGATAGCCACATACTGGTACTGGGAGTTACAGGTCAGCACCAAAGAAGAGAAGGAAGAAAATGATAGGTAATATAAAAGAGATACAGAGAGAAGAAAGAAGAGGGAGAGAGAAAGAGAAACAGGAGAAGATTAAGGTCAGTCTTCATCGTACTCTCTCCAGGGCCTTGTGATTAGAGGTGCTCCTTTTTCTTTTCGAGGTAGGATTTCATTCTAGTCCAGGCTGACCTGTAATTCACTCTGTAGTCTCAGGGTGGCCTTGAACTCATGTTGATCCTCCCACCTCTGCCTCTCAAGGGGTGGGATTAAAGGCGTGTGCCATCACACCCAGCTTAGTCTCTCCTTTGGGATGTAGAATTTTATGCTACCATTGCCATTTGGGTCCAGTTTTCTGTCCCCCATCCACACCATTACCCTCTCCTCCCTCATCACCCATCCTATTGTCCAGTCCTTGAGATGCTTGTTAGGTATGTCAGCATCTCGGAGTTGTGGGTGAGTGAGACCATAAGGTGATTATTTTTCTGTGATTGGGTGAGTTCATTGAGAACAATCTGTTCCAGGTTTGACCATTTTTCTTCAAATTTCATGTTATCATTTTTCTTTGCTGCTATGTGGAATTCCATTGTGTAGATCTGTCATGTCTAATGATGGACATCTGGGTTGATTTCAGTTCTTACCTATTATGAATTGAGCAGCTATAAACATAGTTGAGCAAATCTCTCTGAACTGAGACAAGGAGCTTTTAGGATAAATGCCCAGTAATGGAATAACCGGGTCTTTTGGTAACTCTATAATCAACTATGTTATTTTATTTTATTTTATTTTATTTATTGTTTTCCAAAGTGTTTGTACCATCTTACATTCCCACCAATAGTGGATAAAGGTTCCTATTTCTCCACATCCCCAAATTTTCATTTGACTTTTTAATGTTTGCTATCCTTACTGGGGTAAGGTGGAATCTCATATTTGTTTTAATTGGCATTTCCCTGATGAATAGGGATGATGAACATTTCCTTAGGTATGTGTTTGCTATTTGTATTTCTTATTCTGAGAACTGCCTGTACAGCTCTTTGCCCCATTTTTTGAGTGGGTTATTTGACTTCTTATTGTTTAGGTTTTTGAGTTCTTTGTAGATTCTAGAAAATAGATCTCTGTTAATTGAATATTCAGCAAATATTTTCTTCCATTCTGTGGGTAATCTATTGGCTCTGCTTATTATATGCTTGTCTGTGAGGAAACTTTTCAGCTTCATGAGATCCCACTGAGTGATTGTTTAAGATCCTGTGCTACTGGGGTTTTCTTCAGTAAGTCTTTTACCATTCCTATATCATGACAAGTTCCTCCTATTTTTTCTTCCAGTAGTAACTGAGTTTCTTGTCTTATATTGAGGTCTTTGATCCATTTTGACTGGATTGTTGTGCAAGGCAAGATGTATGGAACAAGTTTCAATTTCCTGCATTTGGTTATCCAGTTTTTCCAGCACCATTTGCTGAAGATGCTTTTTTCCAGCCTATGTTGTTAGGGTCTTTGTCAAATATCAAGTAGCTGTAGTTATTTCGCCCAAAATCTGGGTCCTCAGTTCTGTTCCATGGGTCTATACTCCTGTGTTTATGCCAGTACTATGTTGGTTTTAGTACTATAGCTTTGTAATGTAGCTTTAGATCAGGAATGGTGATGCCTCCAGAGGTGTTTCTTTTGCTCAGGATATGCTTGGATATCGG
Organism: Jaculus jaculus; assembly: GCF_020740685.1. Classification (NCBI taxonomy): domain Eukaryota; kingdom Metazoa; phylum Chordata; class Mammalia; order Rodentia; family Dipodidae; genus Jaculus; species Jaculus jaculus. The sequence continues at coordinate 47,924,891 of NC_059113.1, read as the reverse complement.
AAGCCTTCTGCTTTTCCATATGAATTTTGAAATCATTTTTTTCTGTTTCTGTGAAGAACAATGCTGGGATTTTGATTGTTATTGCATTAAATCTGTATATTGCCTTTGGTAGGATTGCCATTTTCACAATGTTAATTCTGCCTATCCAGGAACGTGGGAGGTCTTTCCATTTTCTCAAGTCCTCCTCAATTTCTTTTTTGAGTGCTTTTATGTTCTCATTGTATAGGTCTTTTGCTTCCTTTGTTATTGTTATTCCAAGGTATTTTATATTTTTTGTTGCTATTGAAAATAGGACAATGTCACTTATTTCTTTCTCTATATCTTTGTCATTTTGATTTTGTATCCTGCTGCTTTGCTGAATGAGTTAATCACCTTTAAGAACTTTGAGATGGAGGCTGTCAGGTCTCTTAAGTATAGAATCATGTCATCTGGTTATAGAGCTATCTTAAATTCTTACTTTCTAATTTATATCCCTTTTATTTCTTTCTCCTGTCTTATTGCTTGAGCTAGGACTTTCAGTACTATATTTAAGAGCAGAGGTAAAGTGGACACCCTTGTCTTGCTCCTGATTTCAATGGGAATTCCTCCAGCCTCTCTCCATTAAGTATTATTTGGGCTTTAGGAGCTTTATATATAGCCTTTATTATGTTGTGATATAAACTGTCCATGCCTATTCTCTCCAATGTTTTGATCATGAAGTGATGTATTTTGTCGAAGGCATTTTCTGTGTCTATCAAAATGATCATGTGGTTTTTGTGTTTAAGCTTATTTATGTGTTGTATTACATTGACAGATTTCCATATGTTGACCCACCCCTACGTGCCTAGGATGAATCCCACTTGATCAAGGTGGATAATACTTTTGATGTGTTGTTGGATTTGGTTTGTGAGAATTTTGTTCAGGATCTTTGCATCTAAGTTCATCAGGGAAATTGGGCTATAGTTTCCTTTTCTTGTGGAATCTCTGCCTGGTTTTGGTATTAGGGTGATACTAGCTTCATAGAGGAAGTTAGGTAGCTTTCCCTGTTCTCAAATTGTGTGGCACAGTTTCAGAAAGATTGGTTTGAGTTCTTCCATGAAGGTGTGATAGAATCCAGCCGAGAAACCCTCTGGTCCTGGACTCTTCTTTTGGGGAAGGTTTTTGATTATCTTTTCAATCTTTATGGGTGCAATAAGTTTGTTCAGGAGATTAATCTGCTGTGAGTTTAGCTTTGGTATATATTATGTGTTCAGGAATTCATCCATTTGCTCCATATTATCCAATTTTGTGGAGTAGACGTTTCTGAAATAAGTCCTGATGATTCTCCTCATTTCACTGATGTCTGTTGTGATCTCTCCTTTCTCATTTCTAATTTTGTTAAGTTGCAGCATCTCTATTTTTGCTTGATCAAACTGACCAGGGATTTGTCAATCTTGTTTATTTTTTCAAAGAACCAGCTCTTTGTTTCATCAATTATTGTTTTCTTAGTTTCCAATCATTAAATTCTGCTCTGATGTTAATTATTTCTTTCCGTGTAGAGCTTTTAGTGTTGGATTCTTTTTGCTTTTCCAATGCCTTTAGGTGGATGGTTAAGATATTGATTTGAGTTCTCCTTGTCTTTGTTATGAAGGCATCTAGTGCTATGAATTTTCCCCTAAGGACCACCTTCATTGTGTCACATAAGTTTTGGTATGATGTGTTCTCATTGTCATTCATTTCTCTAAAATTTTCAATTTCATTTTTTATTTCATCCACTACCCACTTGTTTAAAAGTGTACTGTCCAGTTTCCAGGAGCTGATGGGATTCTTGGTGCATTTTCTCTTGTTAATTTCTATCAATACAGTATTGTGATCTGATACCATGCAGGAAATTATGTCTATCTTCTTAAATATATTGAGGCAGACTTTGTGACCCAGTATATGATCTATTTTAGAGAAGTTTCCATGGGCTGCTGAGAAGAATGTGTAGTGTGTGGATTTGGGTTGGAATGTTCTGTAGATGTCCATTAGGTCTAAGTAATCTATGGTTTTGTTGCGCTCTCTCACTTGCCTGTTGGTTTTCTGTTTGGATAATCTATCTGTTGTTGATAATGGAGTATTGAAGTCCCAATTATGATAGTGTTGGTGGTTATTTCTGTTTTATTTGTCAAGTAGGTTTTGTTTTATGAATTGTGGTGCCCCTGTGTTTGGTTCATAAAGATTTATGATTGTGATATCCTCTTGACGGATTGTTCCCTTGATAAGTCAAATGCTGGCCTTCTTTGTCTTGTTTGATTACTTTTGGTTTGAAGTCTATTTTATCCAAAATTAATATAGCTATACCTGCTTGTTTCTTGTTCCCTTTTGCTTGGAATATCATTTTCACCCTTTCACCCTGAAGCAGTATCTGTCTTGGGTTGTGAGGTGGGATTCTTGAAGACAACAGATTGAGGGGTCTAATTTTCTTATCTACCCTGTTAGCTTGTGTCCTTTGATGGTTGGATTTAGGCCATTCATATTTAAGGTAATGACTGTGAGGTTTGATTAAATGCCTGCCATATTGTGTTGGTTTATGTGGGTTGGTGTTTTCATGGACTTTGAAGGATTTTTTTGTGCCTTCTCTGAGTCTGGTTATTGTGATTTGCTTCTTGTAGGCATTTGAGGTTGATTATGCCTCAACCCATTTGTGAAGGTCAGTAGGCAACTTTGGGATATTGGTCCTCTCCTTTACCTTATTTGAGAGTCTCTCTTGTTTCCTTGCTGGCAAAATCAGATTAGCTGGATTCTGAACTTTGTGATTCTCCTGCTTCTGTGTCCTATTCCTGTAGGTACATTGGGATTACAGACACGTGTTCCACTCTTGAATTATGCTTTGCATTTGTGTTAGGGGTCTCAACTCCAGGCTTGCAGAGCAATCACCTTAAACCACTGAATGATCTCCCCAGTCCTCAAAATAAATAAATAAATAAATAAATAAATAAATAAATAAATAAATAAAAGTCTTACATAACAAAATTTGGCAAGCTAACCTCGTTGTCATCCTGCCCATTGACTTGTCCACAGCTATATTGTGTGTGACTCATGATGTAGATATGACAACCACAGAAGACATTATGATAAACGTGCCTCATCATGGACTGGAGACAAAGTGTTTTCAAGTTAGCCTTGGCCTGTAGGACACCATTCAGTACTACTGCTGCCAAGGGTGAAGACCCAGAGGGGATGGACTTCAAACTGAACTCTGCTATGGCAGCAGTAATAGATGTATCACTTTCTTCTTAGTTTGGGCTTTGAGAAGTCAGCTGGGGCTGCTCCCTAGGGAGCAGAGTCTTAATAGAAATTTATTATTCACAGTTCTAAAGATTGGCAATTATAAGAAGAAGGGAACTGGGCAGCTTAACTTTCCAAAGAGGGCTGCCTCCTGGTTAGAAGTTGGAATCTTCCTTTTGTAGCCTCACATGGTGACAGGGGCACCTAGCGAGATCTAGATATGGAGGAGGAAGAGCTGTGGAGCTCCTGAATTGAAATATTTGCCACCTGTATCACAAGGGAATACCCAGTATGCACCTCTGGAGTTACTTAATGGGCCAGCTGCACAGTTACATGAGATCATGGTAAATGGAGACCCAGGCACTTTCTTACTGGATCCAGGGATCCAATATAGTCACATTACAGGTTGATCTGGGTCATTCTGATCTCACATGTTGTCAGAAAAGATACATGGTGTAATTCAGATGATGAATATAAACTACATGATGTATATATGCTCAGAGCCTCTTAGATCATCAATAATAATTCTAATTTCCTATATTCTTTTCATGCTTAGTTTCTCTAAAAACAACTCAGTGTCCAGAAACAGCTTGGAAACCTGTGCATAATAAATCTTCTAACATGATTTGTATAAATTAAGCTATTGGCAGTTTGGAAATCTGGGTTTATCCTGTAGAGATGTCTGTCCTTATTACAGTGGTTCTCATATGGATGAGAATCTGGATGGTATCTTTCTGCTTTTCACTGTTACTTTGTTATGTCATTTCTTCTTTCAAAAGCTGGAGCTCCTCTTCTAGGCTTTCCCCTAATTACTGTTTCCCATTTAGATTTGATCTCATTCACAAAACCAAGATGAGTGCCCCAGGGCTTTTTTAACATCTTGATTGTTATGCCCTGAGTTACTGTAGTCCCTACTTCCTTCCAAAACCCTTTGTCTCTATCTCCTAGGAGGGGAAGTGAAAGAAAAGATTTTACTTTCAGGTGATCATAACCTACACATAGGAAATAAATTACCCATCTCCTTGGCAACTGAAAAGAGTAATCCCTAATTGTCTTGCTCATGTTACATTCTAGCACAGGACTCAAGTTCCTTTCACCTGGTAGCAGCCATTCACAATGCGTGGTTTTCACACCACCCAGTGTCACTGAGCCAGCAGGCAGTGACAGAGACACAGGCCCTGCAAAGCACATTTACCATGATAAAGCCACTGTGAAAGCAACCCATTATGTCCACTCACATTTCATCCATGAAAATTCCAGCAGTGATTCCACTGAGCCCTTGTATATATGGAAAGGGTAGGAAGTGAAGCTTAGCTCTGTGATAAGGTATAGGAAGCAGATTACCAAACATCTAGCTAATCTCTGACCTTCTGAATAACAAATATATTTTCTCTGACACAGAGCCCACTTGTCCCACATCCAGGTAAAGACCCCATGTTTCTCCCACAATGCATTCATGAGGCCTGTGGGTGGCAAATTGTGGTCCAGTGATCTAGAAGCTAAAAGCAAACAGATTCTTGTACCTCTGTCCAAGCCTGTGACAGTTAGTGGTGGGTCTATGGTAGAATGACTATAATAATGACTGTGTCTGGTAATGCTAGCAAAAAGATTAAAAAATGTGACATGCCACATTCACTGACTAATTGCAACCCTGGAATCCTACTGGGTTGACAGTATAGTGGAAACTCCTTACCTGGGTAAGAAGTATTTTGTGTTTATGTGCATGATTTTATGGTAGATTAGATTATCAGGAGACAAATAGGCATATAGATAGATAGATAATAGATAGATTAGATAGATAGATAGATAGATAGATAGATAGATAGATAGATAGATAGATAGACAGATATTCCTATGATTGATAGGATATTGGCCATGTGTGAAGGATAGAAGTATACCGGGTATAGCTGAGTATAAGAGTGATCCTCTCTTGGCAAGAATTCACAGAGCATATTGACACATGACCCAAAAGAAAACATTTATTATCTCCAATAATCGTTTATTCCCCTGAAAACTCAATTTCATCCATGTAACTTCCATATTGCCCTGCTCTAAAAATTTTCTGTGTAGCTAAGACAAAACTGTCTCCTGCAGCAAGAGGTTGGCTTATTTCAGCTTCCTGTATTCATTCTCTTTATTTTCTGTAGGTCCAACTGTTTATTGGCTGTCATAATATTATTTAATGTATGCTCCTAGTTCAGAAAGGAAAAACTAATGTCCAGGTCTCTCTTTTCCCTTCCTTGTCAGTATGCATGTTTTATGTCTCCTTGTTAATATTGTTCAGTATAGAGGTAATTTGTTATTTTTTTTATTGAGAACCTCAATATATGAACATATTGCAAATTGGTTATATTCTCATTAGTTTATTCTATTATAGTCCTACTCCCTATCCCCATTCTACTGAGGTCCCCTCCTCAGCAGAAATATTGACACTCACTATAGGATCATGAACATACCAGTCATTTTCTAGAGGAGAACAGGGGGTGGGGGGTGGGGGGTCAAAGCTTCAGAGTACACCTTCCCATTCTGTAGCTCATGCATTCTTTCCACCCCTTCTTTCACAATGTTTCCTGAACCTGGAAGTCTTGTAGTTAGTTAAGAGCCTCAAAACTCATCAAAGCAGACAATCAGAGGCTGCTGAGAGCTCAACAATAAAATAGAGTTAAAATTTGTTGCTGTTTTTTCTAAGACAGGATCTCATGTACCCCAGAGTGTTCTCAAACTCACTACATAGCAGAGTAAGATGGCACTGAACTTTCTGCCCACCTGCTTCTATTTCTTCAGCACTGGGATTACAGAGATGGGCCATCATGCCTATGGTAGTTTCCTTCCATAGCTATGAATGGTATGGAGGTTCATCTTAGCCACATGAAGCTGACTACTACAGAATTGATATGAGGAGTGGGGTGTTGCTGCATGATGAATCTGACTATGTGGATTTTGGTCTTTTGGAACTTTTGTCTTGTGATAATGGGCATGGATTTGGTACTTGAAGCTAATGATGCCTTCCAGAGTGGTGAGCCAGGCTTATGGGCTATTCTGGTGAGAGTTTGGAAATGCTAAATGCAAAGAATATTGTACTTGAAGGCTTTTCTTATGAACTTTTTAAGGGTAAGAAAAGATTGCAGAGAACATTTGTTGGAACTGTAATACTGGCATAAGGGATGGCTGCACTCTGATGCCTATGCCCAGCATTTGATCAAGGTTAAATTTGTTACTGACTGATGTTCTTGGCTAAAGATATGGAACCGAGTAATTTAATATTTAAAGTTGGAAGAACTCGAGCAAGTTTAAAATTACTAGCACTGTGACTGGTTGCTGAAATTGTTATTAACAAATATATTAGAATTTTTATTTTTATTTTTTTGGCTTTTTGAGGTAGGGTCTCACTCTAGTCCAGGCTGATCTGGAATTCACTATGTAGTCTCAGGGTGGCCATGAACTCACGTCAATCCTCCTTTCTCTGCCTCCTGAGTGCTGGGATTAAAGGCCTGTGCCGCCACACCCAGCTATATTAGTATTTGGAAGAAAGATGGCCCAACTGCTTGCTTTACATTGAAATAATGGAAAGGATGCCTGAAGAAAGACCAAAGGATAGAATTGTAAACTATTTTGTTTGTTTGTTGTTCAAGGTAGGGTCTCACTCTAGCCCAGGTTGACCTGGAATTCACTATGTAATCTCAGGGTGGCCTCAAATTCATGGTGATCCTCCTACCTCTGCCTCACAAGTGCTGGGATTAAAGGCATGTGCCACCATGCTTGGCAAATTGTAAACTCTTTTGAAAGGAGTTGACTAAAAGGACAGAACCTGCTCTTCAAGGTCGTGATTTATTTCATCCCTGAATTAAGTATATGATTATGTCCTGAACACCTAGTATTGATTTTGGAGGAATGAAAAATACATGAAGTGGGTCATGATGTACACATGGTTCCAGGAGCTACTGCTGAGATGTGGCATGAAGCAGGGTATGATGACCCCGAGTAAGAGGCTGAGGAAGTCATTGGAAAATAAGCCACAGTTTGCAAAGAAACCTGAAGATGTTTCACATTTACTAGGACTGTGCAAGAGCAACCATGGAGCACTGTTGGCTCAGGATGTAAGTTTCCCTACCTATTGAGCCCAGCTGGAGGGGCAAAACTGGGAATACTGGAGAGTGTTAGTCATTGGTTATGATATCAGACTTGAACTGCAGATGTCTGACATTTGCTTGGTTGCTGTTGAGTTTGCATTGTTCCAGCATTTCCTCGCTATGCCTTATAGCAGTTAGAAATTTTGCTCTGTTCCTTTATATGTTGAAAGTATATAATTTGTCTGCTTTTATAGGACTCACAGCTAAAAGAAAATCTTAAATTCCAGATGAGACTTGGGACTTTGGCAGTTTCTTAAGTTGAAAAAGACTATGGTAACTTTTGAATTTGAACTGAAAACAATATTCAATATGAGGTTGTCATTGTCAACTCAAAGACATACCTATCACCTCAAAGGAGATAAGAGATAGTTTACTCTGGAGCCAGTATGAGTGACCATGGCCCAGGAACACCGATTGAGGTTACCCTAAATTATATGTTCCAATGTGCTAATAATTGCATGAAGGCTTTATGTTATAGAACAAAAGAAACTCTTAAATCAAGGCACCTTCTCAAATACATTGACCATCAGGTAGGTGGGTTATAGAAAAGCAGGGAAATCTCTACCATAGGTTTCAGATGATATCTGATGACATTCCTAGACCTTGGGTTGGTGGAAGCTAGAGTCTGTTCTTGCATTCCAAAAGGATTATACCTGATCAACTTATAGTTACCAGGATGTTAGCTCAGACACAGTCCTCCAATAGACTCAGGAGTTTTATTCAAGCTTTTAACTTGATGTCACTATGAATGTATCCTAGGGTCCAGCCCCAAGTTCTGCGGGCAGATAGAAATTCTAGCCTAAGATATGCAGAGTGTTTGAGCTATGCTTGGGGTTTCTGAAGTGTGCTTGCTTTGTGGTATTGTTGGTGGTGGTCTTTTCTCACTGTGTGGACCTGTTAAAGGGGCTAGCTTTTTCTGCCATTATGAAACTTCCCCTGGACCTGTAAGCTTCAAATCACTTCCCTTCCTCCCATAACTGTGTCTAGTCTGGAGGTTCATCTCAGCAATGTGAAGCTGACTGCTGCAATATTCTATGCACTGCTGGGGGATTGAACCCAGGGCTTCATGCATGGTGGCAAACAGTCTCCCAACTGAGTGACATCCTTAGCTCCAAGGAGTGGTTTTAAAAAATAATTACTTTCCTCAAAGCAGCTATAGTGAGGTGGATTAGGGAGGCACAAAGGGAAAGGAGGAGACCAGAGCTCCAATATGCTAATCAAGTATATTGTCCATTTGTTTTGTTCAAGTTAGCTATGGCTCTATCCTTACTCTACCTGGCTCCTGTGGGACAATTGCCACAGGTGAATGAGATTCCCAGGTGTGTTGACACCCCTGGAACCACATCTTCTGTCACAGAACGCACTGCTCTGATAGGGCTTGCTATTGTTCCTTTATAGTTTTATCATCATATATGTAATGGTCCATCATAGTTAATTCATGATTAGGTGTGCCAGGTTAGTTCAGGTAGGTTCAGTTAGGACATTACTGATATATCTCTCAAAACAATTCCACAATGTGGGCACTAGGAGTATTCCATTTTATAGATGAAAAATGACTCATATGATGGTTAGGTTAATTGTCCATGATCTCATCTTGAAAATGGTAGGGCCAGTGATTGAGATTAACCCTTCCAGACCCAAGGGCCTTGTCCACCGTGAAATGCATCTTTGTTGAATATAAGCTGCTCAGAATTGGTAGATTATAAGGATTCCCACTGATGAATGAAGAACGAAGCCCCTCCTCAGATATACTTCCTTCCTCACTGCCCCTCAAGCAGAAAACACATGCATGGAGTCACCCTCTCCAGTCACATTCTATCAGCAGCCAGCAGGTCCTGACAGGCTGGTTAGGGAGGACGTATAGATGACTCCTTCACCTTTTAGCCCCACTATATCTTTCTTTCTGCCTCTGTGGAGCCACTGGATGTATCAACTCCAAGGGGACAGCTATTGGATGTCTCACTATAGGAATTTCACATCCCACAGCTCTCACGTCTTTAGTCCAAAGCAGGAACTGAATTACTAAGTTCTTGACTCTTCCTGGGACACATGTTTTGTTGTTGTTTTGTTTTGCTTTTGTTTGTTTGGTTCTGGGGATAAAACAGTGAACAAAATATGCTTTTAAAATACCTCTAGCAGCCCAGCCAAACAAGTTATCTCCTCTTAAGTCTCCTGCCCCTTTCCCAAACCAGTTTTCCCATACACCTATTTAAAACAAAACCAAATTGGATTGCATTCTTTTCAGAATACCCAGTGACATTCTATTTGTCCTTAGAAACATTTCAGATTCCTCAAAATACCTTCAAATGGCCACCATGAAGTGGTTCTCAGTCCTCTTCAGTGCCATGTGCTATGCTTTAGGCCACCGTGTTAGAGCATCCTCGCCTCTCTACTTAATTTATTCCCATTCCTTTTCCCTGTCAGGTGTTTTCAGTCAGGCTTCTGTGGGCCCAATGCTCACTAGTCTCTATGGACATCTGAAATTTCAGGACAGTTTAATGCAGTGACTTTTGATGCCCATTTCCTCCACCTCATGAAACTTCAAGAGGGTTCTGTTCACCTGCATCAGCTCCATGAAGAGTAGCATTGGCCCTTTGAGGGGAGCTCAGGTGTTCTGTACCTAACAACATCACTTCTCTGAGCAGGGCCCTATTGTATAGTCATTCAGATGCTTCTTGCTCATCTCTTCAAGTTCCATGTGTGTGCATGTGAATGTACAACAACAGCAGTTGATTATTAACAGCTTCCTGATCAGCTGTCCACAGATCCTTTCTCACTGTCAAGGTCTTGGTTCAAATATTGCCCCCTAACTACCCTTTCCAAAGTAACTCCTCCATGCTCCTGTACTGTTTAACTTATTCTTTTTAAAATTTGAGACAGAGAGACAGGGAAAGAAAGAGAAGAGAGAATGGGCATTTCAGGGCCTCTAGACATGAAGCCATCCCTCCAGCCCATTTAACATTTTTATATACCTTTCCCTTCTTGGCACAATGTCTATCTCTCTCTCATTCTCTCACTCTACACACACAACACACACACACACACACATACACAGAGAGAGAAAGAGAGAGAGAGAGAGAGAGAGATACAGTTTATGGGTTTACAATCTCTATTATTAGCTTAATCTCACCTAATAATTTTTTTATTTATTTGAGAGCAACAGGCACAGAGAGAAAGACAGATAGAGGGAGAGAGAGAGAATGGGCGTGCCAGGGCTTCCAGCCTCTGCAAACGAACTCCAGACGTGTGCGCTCCCTTGTGCATCTGGCTAACGTGGGACCTGGGGAACTGAGCCTCGAACCGGGGTCCTTAGGCTTCACAGGCAAGCACTTAACCGCTAAGCCATCTCTCCAGCCCCTCACCTAATAATTTTAAAGCTTTGAGGGAAGAGACCTTGGTCCTTGCTTCTGAATCTCTGTGAGTGGAGTCAAGACAGAGTCACTGACTGCAGCCACCAAGCTGGGCTCTCACAGAGAAAGAGCTGGGGAAGTATCCATTTCAAGGCACAGTCTTAGATAAGAGAAGGGAAACAGATTGCACTGCCTTGGCCTGAAATCCTTCATGGAGGGAAGCCAAGCTCACAAGGAAAGCTGGGAACCTTCATCTTCCAATGCCAACACTTTCCAAAACTCTCAATAGCTCCCTGCATTGGAAGCTTCGCTGAGAACATGAAAAAGGGACCTAGGATGTGAGGCCAGAGAGAAGTAGCATCTCCTGCTGATCCAAGAGCCAGGAAGGGACAAATGCTCAGTATCTCCCAGTATCTCTGCATGAATGGGCTGGTGAATGGTGAGTCATGCTCTCTTAGACTGAGTAGAATGCTCCTGAAACAGAAAAGATTGTGATAGTACACAACTTGTCACTTTGGCCTTCTAACAGAAATGCAGGGCACATCCATTTAAGGAGCTGGCATTGTCACCAGTTTCTGCAATGCCCTCACTGCACTGTCTATTTAAATGCATTTGAGTTGTCATCCATTTTCTTTGTGAAACTTAGTGACTGTTACTATCTCCAAAAGAAGGGCAGGGACCCCGTACAATGGTTTTGCACCTGCTTTTATCTCATTCTCTGGTGGGCAGGACTTTGTTTACTCTCCTGGCCACCTGTAGGTTTCAGTCGTTTGTGGGCAGGGATGGCTGAAGATTTTCATCTTTAAAATCCTCTCACAGAGGCGCAGTAGTTGTTTGCTGAGTGAGTAATAGAAGAGAGAGCTATGAACAGCTGGCTCCCTTATAAACATTCTTTGATAAGATCAAGCTAAGAAAGACTTCTTTGTTCCCACAAGTGATACACCGGGATACATGCTCCTGGAATCCAGGCTTGCCACAGCTTAGATGCAGATGATGTGGTCATAACATCCCTTGAAACAGGATAATAAACTAGAGGAAGTCAAAAGGGAAAATCTGCCATCTCACCCAACATTTCTTAACCTCAGTTCCATTTTCATTTTGGGGCCAGACAATCCTTTGTCATGGGAGGCTATGCAGTACCCTGACTTCTAAGTACCAGACAACAGTGGCACTTTCTCTCCAGGTGGGCCATACAAAGTGTGTCTAAACATTTCAGATGCCCCTTAGGAGAAGTGTATATTTGATTGTGTGTGTGACAGACAGGGGGAGGATTGAGAGAGAGAGAGCACATGTGCTATGCCATATGTGTGGAAATCGAAAGAGAAACTTAGGTGTCAGTCCTCAACCTTCCTTGAGGCAGGGTTGCTCTTTGTTCACTGTGTTTGCCAGGCTAGTGAGCCCATGAGCTTCGGGGGAATTCACCTGTCTCATCCTCCCATCTCCCTGCAAGCACACTGGGTGACAGACACTTGTGCTATCACATCCAGCTTGACAAGGGCTCTGGTCATCTGAGCTCGACTACTCACGCTTCTGCAGCACGTGCTTTACTCACTGAACCATGTCCCGTCATTTGGAAAGCAACTTTGAAAAGCACAGTTCTAACTCAGTGTAAGAAATTGGAGGACACTGGGAGATTAGGAGCTTCTATTTATCAAAAGTTACATATTTTCAGTTACATAGAAGGAATAAATACAAGGGGTTTATTTTACAACAATGTATGCTAACCCTGGAAGTTGCTTAATGAATGCATCAAAACTTTTATGGAGGGCTGAAGAGATGTCTCAATGGGTAAGGTACTTGCCTGTAAAGCCTAAGAACCAGGTCTGACTCCCCAAAACCCATGTAAGCCAGAAGCACATGGTGGCACATGCATCTGGAGTTTTTTTTGCCTGGTTAGATGCCCTGGTACCCCCATTCTCTCTCTCTCTCTTTCTCTCTATAATAAATAACATATTTTTAAAATTTATTTTATTGACAGATTTAATTATACATGACAATGGATTTTATTATGAAATTCTCATACATGTATGTAGGACATTTTTGCCACATTCACTCCCATTACCTTCTTCTCTTTTGATCCTACTACTGCTGATCCCCTACCTCTTCCTAACTAGCCTTTCATCTGCTTTCATATTATTCCATTTTAATGACGCGATGAGTTCCATTCGTGTTGCTCACAGGATGTTGGGCAAAGTATTATTTTAAGCATTCTTGTTGTCATTACTTATTGTTCTTTTGGCTATGATCAAATGTAATATACTTGCTGTGAAAAAGAAAGCAAAGCAAATATCTGAGATCATAGACATCTTAATTATCTTGATTTAGCCATTTCTTGACATGTACATATAATCTAAAACATCATGCTTCTACTAAATATTTACAATTTTTAAATTTAAGAATATATAATTTAGAAAAACAAGTAAGAGTACATGTACCCAAAACAGGAATTTCAAATCGTTCCATAGGGCATGTTTGGGAGTAACTTTCCCAGGGAATATTGAGAACCTCTGTGCTAGGGGTTGTTCTTATACCAGTTCCCTAGCACTGTTCACTCCCCTGTAACATTAGAACTGTTAACATTCCTCACTTTCAAAATGAGGAGACAGATCCAAGGTCAGTGAACCAAGGAGGAAGTATCACCCCAGGCTGGTGGCTCTTCTGTTCACATTCCTGACCTCCCTGTGCATCACTGGTTTCTATTGTGTGTTTCTGCAGCAAGAGCAAAAAGATAGAAATAGCTAGCATCTTCTAAAAGCTGGGAGCCTTTGCTGTAGTTATAAGGAGAATTCTCTGTATCTGGGAAAATCCTTTCTTCTCTGGAGACTGCTCACAATAGTTATAGTACCTGCTCTGATCAAACCTGTGAAATAGATGTTTTATCAGTGAGCATTACTTCTTGTCTACTGACTTGAGCAGCCAAAAGATTGCCCCACAGCAGTGCCCGAGACTCTTTTTTAGGTGAGTGGTCATAATTCATGTTAACATTTAGATCCATTTAGAATTTAATGATGACTGGAGGTGTAGTCTGGGCTACATTTAGAGGTGGGGAGATGGCTATTAAAAAGTATGTGCCCTTCAAGTGTGATGCTCTGAGCTCAGGTCCTCTGTACCCACATAAATGCCAGATGTGGTAGTATGTATCTGTGATCTCATATGTAGGAAAGTAGAAATAGGAGGAACTCACTTACTAGCTATTCTAACCGAACTGGTGAACTTTAGGTTTAGCAAGATCCTGTCTTAAAAAAAAAAATAGAAAAAACTCAATGAACAGTGAACCTTGCAAGCTACACATACAACCATTCACTATGGGATGTGTCCACTGGTGCAACAGTGACGTGACTGTTATAGGAGTAAACAACTGCTCTCTGGTTTGGTTTGAGGCCTGGTCCACATGAGGGAATTCATGCCTGGTACTAAAACCTTAGTAAAAGTCATATGGCTAAGAAGGTCATGGGCCCTAGGCATGGACAGCTGCTTGTGTTGCTTGGGTAAATGAATAATCTGTTCTCATTAAATTAGCCTCTAAATCTTCATGCTTATGCCCATATATTAGTGCTGCCATAATCTTTGGTCAAGCAAGCATCTTTTTTTTTTTTTTTTGCAAATGGAAGTGACTACTGGGGAGGCACAAAACTCATCAAAGAGCTAAAACAAGTGGTAGGTGAGCAATCAGTACTACATAGACATCTCTGTCATGCCTCCAAGGCTTAGGCGCCATTGTGAAAGAAAAGGAAAGAATGTCAGAAACTGTTGTAGTCAGGTTCACATTGATGGCAGAAATTACCAGACCAAGAGCAGATTTTGGGGGGAAAAGGGTTTATTTTGGCTTACAGACTTGAAGGGAAGTTCCATGATGGCAGGGGAAAATGATGGCATGAGCAGAGGGTGGTCATAACCCCATGGCCAACATCAGGTGGACAATAGCCACAGGAGACTGTGCCAAAGACTAACAAGGGTAAACTGGCTATGATACCCATAAGCCCGCCCCCAACAATACACTGCCTCCAGGAGGTGTTAATTCCCAAATTTCTATCAGCTGGAAACCTAGCATACAGAACACCTAAGTCTATGGAGGACACCTGAATCAAGCCACCACATTCTGCCCCTGGCCCCCATAAACTAATAACCATGCATGATATAAAATACAATGCATTCATCCAATTTTAAAAGTCCCCATAATTTTTATCAATCCTAATAATGTTCAAACATCCCCATAATCCAAGGTCTTTTAACTGAGCCATGATACAAAAAAAAAAAAAAAAATCCCCCCAAACCTATAATGGCACAGAATAAACATTCACACTGCAAAAGATGGCATCAGGTATAGGAAAGAAATATTCAAGCAATACAAGATTTGAAACAATCAGGGCAGGGTAAACATCAAACTCTGTAGCTACAAGTCTAGTAATTCTGCCAGTGACAAGTCTCCATGTCTAATAATTCTAACCAGCAAGTCTCTGGAGTTCCAATTACACCATTCTAGCTAGGCTACTCACATTCCTGGAAAACTTTATCCGGGGCCAGCAGCTCTCCTTGGCAGCCATCTCATGGTCCTGGCATCTCCACTGCAACCCATGGCTTATCCTCACAGCTTCATTGGGTCTCTATGTGGGCATCCAGCAAACCTGCTTCACACTGCCACTGCTGTTTCCAAAACACAAGACTGCATTGTAAACTCAGTAGCCCTCTCTTTCCTGCATTTCTTATGCTCTACAATACCAGGTAGGGTACCAATTTGTTAATGCAGGAAGGAATAAAACAGTCTTTGAAGAACAGGACACTCCTTGAGCACTCAGTCCCCTTCAAAAGAGTCTACATTCTTCCTGTTGCCCTATTTCAGGTCAGCCAGCCCAATATCAAAGGTTGTAATCTCTCAATTTCAGCTGAATGGGCAACAGTTTCAGCCAAAAGATTTCATTTCTGTGCCATCTCCCTCTGCTCACACCATTCCATTTCCACGCAGTACAACCCTGCACAAATTCTCAGGACAGGGGCATAATAGCAAGCCTTTCACACAAACTGCTTCTAGCCCAGTCCAAGCAAAGCTCTTTCTTATAAGCCAAGCTTCACAGTCCATAGTTCTTACTACATTTATGTCTTTTAACTCTGACCAGAATAGTCCATCAAATGGTATTTACAACACTGTGAGGTGTCTCGAAGGGCATGGTTTCAAATCCCTCCACATTTCTCTTGCAAATCAGCTCTAAAAGGCCAAAGCCACACAGACATCTAACAGCAATCCCACGCCTTTGGTACCAACTATACTATTGCAGTCAGATTCACCTTGCTGGCATAAATCACCCAACCAAGAGCAGCTTTTTGGGAAATAAAAGGTTTATTTTGGCATAACTTGAGGGAGAGCTCCATGATGGCAGGGGAAAATGATGGCATGAGAAGGTGAACATCACCCCTGCCAACATAAGGTGGGCAATAGCAAGAGGAGAGTCTGGCATCACTGGTAAGGGGAAACTAGCTACGATACCCATAAGCCCATCCCCAACAATACACTCCATCCAGGAGGCATTAGTTCCCAAATATCCATCAGCTAAGAACCTAGAATTCAGAACATCTAAGTTTATGGGTTATACCTGAATCAAACCACCACAGAGACCAATATGTAGAGGAATGATTTGGATCACTGTCTTTCAGACATTTAATAATGGTTAAATTCATGGATTCATAGTGACTATAGTTACCTACACAATACCTTTACAACATGGGGCCATCAACTTTCTATCATGGCTACTAGAAGAGGTAAAAACCTCATCAAAATATAAGAGGAACTAATTGGAAAGAAGCAGGATTTCAGTGGAAATGGAATGGGAAAGGGAAGCCCAAAGAAGTTAATGGGAGGTCTAGAGAGATGGATTAGTGGTTAAGCTGCTTATCTGGGAAGCCTAAGGACCAAGGTTCGATTCCTCAGAACCCAGGTAAGCCAGATGCACAAGGGTATGCATCTAGAGTTCATTTGCTATGCTTAGAGGCCTGGGCATGTCCATTCTGTCTCTCTCTGTCCCCCTCCTCCTCTCCTTCTTAATCTTTCTCTCATAAATAAATAATTTACTAAACAAATGAAATATTTTTAAAAGAAGGTAATGGGAGATGATTCTGATGAAAATACATTTTATACATGTATGAAAATTATCAATAAAAAGTTTTTTAAAATAAGGTAGAAGGCTAGTGGGGGGGGGGTGACTCAGTGGTTAAAAACACTTGTAGCACAAGCCTAAGGACAACAGTCTGGATCTCCAGAATTCATTTAAACCTGGAAGCAAATAGCACCCAGGTATGTAATTCCAACACACACCAATGGACACCAAGTCATGAGAATCCCAACATACTTTGTCCAGCTAGTCTGGCATTCACAGCAGCAAGTAAAAATTAAAAAGAAGACAAAGCCTGTCTCCAACAAGGTGGAAGCTAAGGACTAACTCTCTGAGATCTTCTGACCTGCACATGTACACTGTGGTGCATGTATTCTCATATGTACACATGTAACCTTACATATATATGTACATGCAAATAAGGTAGACAGTAATAGAGGGAGATATCTGACACCAACCTCTGGCCTGTACATGCATACATGCATACATCATGTATACACACACAGAGAGAGAGAGAGAGTGAGAGAGAGGCCTAAGTGCAAATCCTGGCTGCTCTTCTTTCAGATGGCTCTGAAGAGCCTGTACGTCCTTTATAAGTATACATCATGGTCTGCCTTGCTAGCCTGTTGAAAGGTGTCTACAACACCATCTTGGTCACTGAGGATGGGGAGAAATGGAATTTGTGCACTACTGGTAAACACAGAAGTGATATGGCCACTATGGCGAGCATTATAGTAGTTCCTCCAAGAATTAAACCTAGAGTTACTGAATGGTCCGCAATTCTGATTCTGATTATACACTAAAAAGAACTTAAATCAGTAACACAAACATACTTATACATTCCCGTTTACAGCAGCATTATTCATATCATCCAAAGCGTGGAAACAACCCAAGTATTGATTGATGGATGAATAGACAGAACAGGGTACATAGCAGCACTAAAGGATCATCCTGTCACATGCAACAGCATGGACCAACCTTGAAGATGTTACTCTAAATGAAGTAAACTAGTCACAGAAGGACAAATGCTACATCAGTCTACATATATAAGGTATCAAAACTCATCAAATTCATAGATATCTAAAACAGATCGAGGGCTTCCAGGGAGTGAGGGGAGAGGGAATGGAGAAGCAGTTCAATGGACAAATAGTTTCAGTTATGAAGCTGAACAATTTATGTGGATGGATGAGATGATGGTCCCAACACAATGTAGAAATATTTACTGCCACTTACTGCATAGTTAAAATGCATAAGATAGGAAATTTTGTATTACATATTTTCCATGTTTATTTAAAGTAGCAGAGTATATGCCATGGTAAGAATTCAGTAGATAAGTGCCTGTTTCTATTTATCCATCTATTGGGGTCAACAGTAAAGAAAGCTTATAGAACTAAGCTGAAAGGTGACATCACACTTGGGATTATCAAATGGAGGCTGGACCCCCAGGGAAAAGGCTGCCTGCTTTTCTCCGGGAAGATAATGATAGGAGCCTATGTATTCAGCCTTTGTTTAAACCCTTTAATCCCTCTAAATCCTAAAAAGACCATTCAGGATGGCTCAGGGGAGAGAGATAATCATCAAAGGGAAAGAGCACCCATGCCTGAGAAAGGAGTGGTGCAGAGAAAGAATCAAAGCCAACCTGGATTTCCTCTGTATATGTTCATTCTCCTTGATTATATGTAATATGATATGTAAATATACAATGCTATAAATTGTTCTAAAGATTTTTTTCTGTGTGTGCATATATAAATATAAGAATATATAAATATATAAGAATGTGGATCTACTTGTGGGGTCAGAGGGCAACCTTATGTGCAGGTTCTTGTTTTTCACCTTGTTTGGAGACAAAGTCTCTTCATTACATTAAATGCAAGGTGCTGGCCTATGAGCTTTCAGGAGTCTCTTGGATGACTACCATATCCTGGAATTGCAATGGCTCACTACTGACTCTGCTTTTTTATATACTTGGGTTCTGGGTATCTGAACTTAAATATTAACATTTGCATAGCCAATTGTTCACCCACTAAGCCATATTCCAGCCTGTTATTTAAAACTTTTACTATGAAAATAATTTTGATAGTTTTGGCTCAGCTCTATTTAGCTGCATACTCATGTTACCAAATTCCATGATCACACACAAATGAAAAAATTCACACATAGTGATTATATTTAATATAAAAGTATAATTATTTGTTTAATGAGAATAAATAACAGTCATACAAGGTGACTATAGGTGAGATCAGGAAACTTTTGATAGCCTCCAATGCTGATAGCTCAAATGCTCCAGTGCTCAGAGCACAGGAAAAAGGATATCCAGGTATCTCAGAGCAGCAGACATCATAGAAAACCCAGTGTGGGCCATGCCATGTGTAGATGGGAGGTACAAAGTGGATTCACATGAAACCTCCACTTCAAAGAGATTGACGATCCAAGAATCTGCAGGAAGAACAAAAGCAAGGTGGCCCATCAGCACTTCCTGTGTGCCCAACACACTTCCTAATGATGTGAGGTCCTCACAATAATCATACTTTACAGGTTTACCTAATACTTCATACTAGACTGATCCCTGGAGAAATTGAGTCATATGGAGTTAAGCATCTCTCCTGAAGCCACTGAGTCTCCCAGGGAGGGTAATCAAGATCTTAAGATCCTGTCATATAGCACCACCTCCACCCCATTGCCCACCCAAGCCTTGTTGGGAAGAGGTCCCATAGTGAAAGAGACTCTTCAAGGTAATCCACCTTGAATCCTAGATTCAAGTGTAAGAAGATATGCAAAGTCTCAAAATATCACACAGTGAAAGCTTCATCACTGAGAGACCATACCCAATGTGGGGGTATACTTCTACATCCCAGCACAAGGGAGGCTGAGCAGGAGGATCTGGAGTTCAAGGCCAGCTTAAGTTACATTTTGATTTATCTCAGATAAATAGCATATAGATAGGTGACAGATGATAGATAGATAGATAGATAGATAGATAGATAGATAGATAGATAGATAGATTATAATAGATAGATAGAAGATGATGGATGATAGAAGATAGTTGATAGATTATAGATAGATAGGTAGATAGATAGATGATTGATACAGAGAGAGAGAGAGAGAGAAGGCTGAGGACAGGAAGGAATTTCAGAATTTCTGGCTGGGCTTTTATTGGAGACTAGACCTTTACTTTCCGGAGTGGCCTTAGTGCCTGGCAGCATGAGCAGTTTTCTCTGATTGGAAAGCCTGGCTTGGAGCCAGGGTAGGTGCAGCAGGCAGTTGTGTGATCCCTTGCCAAGCAACCAAGGGCCTGGAAGTCAGACCCCAGAGTAGCCTTCTTGGGAAGCTGCTATGAGTATGATGGAGTTGGCTGATGTGGAGGGGAGATTGCAAGAGATGCCACATCCCCTTTCCTTGCTGGGCCTGCTGCTCCATTACCATTTAGAAACTCTCCAGTGTCAGTACTTTAAAACTAAAATGTACTTTGATTCTGAACAATGGTGTGTGCGTGTGCGTGTGTGTTCATTTGGGTGGTGAAGGATGTATGTGTATGGGTTCAAGTGCATATAGGTGCAAGGAATGTATAGGAAATATGTGCATGTGGAAGCCAGAAGTTGACATCGGGTGTCTTTCTCTATTGCTGTCTACCTTAGAATTTGAGGCAGCATCTCTTCCTGAGCTCTCTGATCAAGGTAGACAATCCACCCAGTAAGTCCCAGGGATCCTCCTGCTCCTCCTCCTCAGTGCTAGGACTAGAGGCAAACAGTAGCATACCTAGAATTTTACTTGTCTACTGGGGATCCACACTCAGGTCCTTACCCTTAAGTCATAAGCACTTTCCCATTGAATTATCTCCCAGCTCTCTGCTCTGAACAATTTTGAAGTCCAGAGTTGGAGGTAGGGCAGCTCTGTGGAGAGCTGGGCTATGACCTGCCTCCTTTCTGGTGTCAGAGCTCAGCATGAATGTCCTCTCCTTCCCCACTGGCCTCTTTTCTCTCTCTTTCCTTCCTTGATTGGCCACTCCTTCATCTTTTCTTCCCCTCCTCCCATAGGCTTGTAGAAACACAGTGAAACCAGAAAACAAATTGGTGGCATTTTTAGACCCAGGAATCGTGAGATGTCAGGAAAGACTGTTGAACTTGGGGTCCAAGCTGAAGTCAATGGGACATCTTATTCATTGTGACATTATATCTCACAGGAAATTGCTCACATATCTGGAAGTCAGCTGCTCACTCAAAGACTAGATAAATAAGTTCCAAACCAGTGTTTGGAAGCAGCAAGTAGCTCTTAAGTGCTTGTGATATGCCCACTGTCACCATGAGTTTAGATTGTGTGAAACCCAAAGAAGAGTCTTCATGTTCTCCTACAAGGACGGTTGAGAGACATGTGACATTGTTTCGGCCAAGGACACTGCACTGGGAGACATCTGCAATAAAGATTCAAGTAGAGGAAAATGTCATATAACTGAAGGGTTAGGAAGGCTTCACATGACTGGTATTGATAGTTTTGATTGTGTGATTAGTAAAGGGGGTTCAGAGAAAGTCTCTTGAGGGTGAGGAGGCAAGAGAAGAAGATTAGAGGGGCACAGTGGGAATGGAGTGGATACAGATGGGAAGCTAGTTGTGAAATGGGAGGAAAAACAGGAAAGTCTGGTTAGATCCAAAGAATGGCACCTCCAAATACAAGCTGAGGGGATTGAGATTCACTCCCAGAATGGAAAAGTATATTTGAGGTTCTTCTAAACACAGTCCACTTCAAGCAATTCCTTTTCTAGCAAGGCCCAAACAGCTTACTAATACCTGGTACAAGCCATGTTCTCCCACTGAGAAAGTCCTTTGCATCTCAAGCCAGGTGTCATCAGGTATAAAATGAAATTAACCATACCCTATACCCATCTTATTTCACTGTTTTTGGACCAAACTTTCGCCATAGCTATGCCAAGTATCTTTTGGAGAAGTGTCTCTGTCAAATGGGTGACAAAAACTTTCCTTGGTGAAGATTTTCCCTGTAGTACAGATTTACCCACAAGGAGAAAATGCATCCCAAAATACGTAGCTCAAGAAGATTCCAGACTAGGAAGCCACAGAGCTGGTCAAGGTCACTGGGTCAGTTGTCCTCAGGATTGATTTCAGAATAGAGGCCTCCAAGTTCCAGGCCTTCTGTCTCTTGCCACCTAGAAACTGGACACAGAAGGTCATACCTGAAATGACTTTCTGTGGCAGAAGAATTTGGCCCTTCTAGCTCAGTTACAACCCCATGTCCTACAATATCTAAGTGCAGATGGAGATAATACTATTTGGCTGATCCAAAGTCCTTTGTTGTTGGCTGCTGTGGAATCATGAGAGCAGGGTGTCACCTACAGGGCCAAGAAAGTACCTTCTACTGATGGGGTCTTTCCTTGGCTCTGGCAGCCATATAGTTTTGTAAATTAATAAATATGGCTCACCCCATCAATACAGAAGGTCTGGCGTGAGTGGAGCACTGACAGTACTGATGAAGGATGACATTAAGCCCAACCTCATGCAGACCATTTGCCAACATCACACATGGGTATTCTTCCATCAGTGAAGACCAGATTGTACTCAACAATATCTGATTGGATTTATGCCAGACACTGTAATCTTAAGGTTCTTTAACATCAAGTGCTTCTATTCTCATCTCTGCCTTCATGTGGTGGTGCTTGTTTCCACTGTCAGGGCTCTGAAGATGCCTGGTGGGAGCCCATGATCATGGCTAGTCTCGTTCCAAGGTTTACACACACAAAAAAAAATTTTTTAAGTATGTTATTTATTCACCTGAGAGAGCGGTGGGGAAGAAAGAAAAAACTTTGTTGAGGACAATTCTGACCCAGAGATTGCTTTTGAATGTGCAGCATGTGATTTTGAGGATGACCTGGAGCTGGTTGAAAAGGTTTTCAGTAACTTGAGAATACAAATAGAAAATGTGAGGATGTTTTGAGTACCTGCTGTTGTGGTCTTGAATGCATTCAGGACAGATACAGAGTCAGAGCTGACCTCATATGTCACCTAGCCAGAGAACATGGGGCTATTGATGTGGTCAAATACACCAACCTGGCAGATTGGGGCAGAGGCACCTTGGCCCTGGCTATGGATGTCCAGAGTGCAGAACAGGTCTACCAGCTTCTACCTCCTCTATGACTCCAAGGTCTCATTTAAGATAAAATCAGATATTTGCACAAAATATCTATGGAGCAAACAACATTGAACTGCTTCCTGAAGCTCAGCACAAAGTGGAAGTCTGTACAAAGCAGGCTTTGGGAATCTACCCATCTCCATGGCCAAAACATACATGTCCTTGTTACACAACCCAGAGTAAAAGGATGTGCTACCAGATTTTTGCTGCCCTTTTATGACATCGGCGCCAGACTTGGGGCTGGTTTTCTGTGTTTCCTAGTGGGAACAATTAGCCAGTGTCTGAATATGACATCCATGTGTCTCACATCTGTGACCCCCTAGTTCCCTTCATATGGATGCCACTTCTGTCACAGTGCGCTGCCCAGATCCCACAAGAACAAATCACTCCTCTCTCTCAGTTTCTCAGGGAAACACCAGCACTTAGCCCCGTCATGGGCTTGACTAGCTTCTCATTTCACTGATGTCCTGAGCCTCTAAGTTTCTGAGCATGGGAGCCACCAGCTCCATATTCCTCATCACATCCCTGAAATCCAGCAAGGCTTTTATACAGATGATGCTTCTTGTTGATATCAGCTGAACAAATAAATCAAAGGTTAATATCCCTAGCCCATTGGAGCCTACCTCTTCCTTGAAGAGGGTATGACTAGCTGACACATAGCCTACTCAATAAGTTGCTATAAAGTTGGAGCTGAGTAGAATGTTTCATTAATTGAAAGTAGAACTGATGGTAAGATTCACAATCTGTTATGGATTTTGGCGGTGGTGGTACAGGAACAATATCAGGGCTTGGTCACATATATTGTAAGATTATAAAAGCTACCTTAACTTCAAAACGCTAAAATTGAAAAAAAAAATGTGCACATACAGATTCATGATATATCTATATTTCTTATTTTATTCATTTGATAGAGAGAGGAGAGAATGGGTGTGATGGAGCCTTCAGTTGCTGCAAACAAACTCCAGATGCATGAGCCACCTTGTGAATCTGGCTTATGTGGGTCCTGGGGAATTGAACCTGGGTCCTTTGGCTTCACAGGTAAGTTCCTTAACCATTAAGCAATCCCTGGAGTCCTAGGGAGTATATTTTAAGATATGTAAAAACACAGAGCTTTGTCATTATGTCTGTAGTAGTCATCCATGGAATGTGTTAAAAGACACTGTGGGGGCTAGACAGATAGCTAAGTGGTTACAGGCACTTGTTTGCAAAGCCTGACAGCCTGAGTTTGATCTCCAGTACCCACATAAGGCAGATGAACTAAGTGACACATGCATCTGGAGTTTGTTTGCTGGGGCAGGAAGCTCTGGTGCACTCATACTCACTTTCTCTGTATATGCCTTTTGCTCTTTATCTCTTTCTCTGTCTCTGTGACTTTCTTTCTTTCCCACCTCTCTCTCAAGTGAATAAGCAACATAGTTTTTTAATTTTAAAAGACACTGGAACTTTGTTGAGGGCAATTCTGACCCAGGGATTGCTTTTGAATGTGCATCATATGATTTTTATGAACTGCCTGGCTAGGAGATTGGTTCCTAAAATACCGTAGAATTTTTGACACTGAACCCAAAGGTAGCATGAGACTCATAAGTTACACAAGATCCTGGGTGGCCACTTCTATCCAACTCCTGCCTAAGGGTTAACTTCCACCCTCTTCATTCCAGGGATCCCCACCAAGCTACCTGCTCCCCCTCCTGAGCAGACTCAGTCCTTCTCCCATGCAGATGACAGTTGGCAATTACAGACTCCTGTTGTCACTGGCTCTCCTAATTTATGGAAAGCTCATGAACAAAAACTATTGTTAGGAAAAAACCTGGCTACAGCAGGCAGTGGTTTGGGGGATTCTAGTGGATCTGATAACTGCTCATACAATGTGGGTTTTGTTACTTCCCTGAGGGCTTTGCAATGCTTTTCCTTGACACTAAATATAAATGGGATACAAATCATTCCTTGAATTTCTTTAATGTTCCAAATATCTTTGTTTCCAACCAATCAACACTGACTGTAAGACACTCATTGGGCTGGGGGCACCTTGATGGTATAGTATATGCATAGAATGTACCAGTGGCTGGTTTCAACCCTTGTCATAAAAAGATGCACATAGATACAGATGATATAGATGTATCCACAAAGAAACACTTTAACAGTAAGAATGAAAATAGTTTCATTTAATATAAAACTCTCTCCATAGATCTCTACAGATCAAGGACTCTGGAGAACCCATGTGTGCTCAGCTTCTAGGGCTGAAAAACAATGGCCAAGGTCAAGGGTGAAAAGTGACTTAAGGATATTCTGAGTGACATCATCCAACCCTCAAGGCAGTTGGAGTTAGCCAATTCCAGCTCTGGAACAGGTGAGTCATGGTCTGTTTACTTAAGAAGTGTGGTGAAACCTCCCAATGTTCCCTTTTGAGTTCATGTTGCGGTGTTAACAAATCTCTTTGATCTGTAATTTTTTATATCAATAAAATATCTGATCATATGGAACTAGTTCTAAATTTTATCTTTTTGTAACTCTGAGAGTCCCTTTTCCCACAAAAGCTCACTAAGGAGGTTTAGCATATGGTATGAGTATATAGCATTTGTTCAGGTTGGGTTAAGGCAAGGCCAAGACTGGTTGGTACTTGCTGGTACACCTAAGTCTTACAGAACACAGAAACTCCCTGCAGTAGCCTGTGATTAGGTTCCTGCCAGCTCAGAATCTATGGTGCTATGGTTATAATTGGTGGTAAGTGGCAACTTTGCACAGTTGATACCCATTATAGAAGAACTAGCAGAGGTCTATCCTTATTCCATCTGTCAGATCACAGCTTGCAGGTACCTGCAAGTAACATGACTATACCTATCCATCCTTTCCTCAGATGTTTATATGCCAGTGAGAGGCACAGTCCAAAATCAAGGCACTGTGATAATACTGAGAGGACACTGGTAGGGAAAGATAGAAGTGAAGAGTGTTACCCACCCACCTCTTAGCTGTCTCTAAGACTTGCCGTACCAGTGCTCAATAAGAATAGGTGGTGTATAAAAGGGAGGGCAGTCACTAGTTTGAACATTTTCTAGTATCCATACTTGGCACATAGCCAGTAACTCTACATACTAACCTAGTATTTCTTCAGAGTGCATGCAGTGCCCCAGTGCATCCATCCCCTACAGAACAACTAAATAAAAAGACTTATGCAATGCATGCTAATGGATCAGCCAGAATGCTTTTAATGCCAAGGCTTTTTTTTTTTTTTTTTTTGCCTTTGCCTTTGTGTTTCAGAAAGGGTTTGCAGCAGAATATTCAATCTCTCCTGATAGCATCTGCTTTTCTGGAAAAGGTTTGATAGCTTTTGAAAGCACTAAATACCCAAACAGTCAGTGTGGGCCTGAGCGATTTGTGTCACACCTGTGAGACACATCACACACTCACCTTAAACACAGCACGGAAACCATGACAATGAGGATTCCATCACTAGTTTGCCCGAACACATTGTCCTCAGCAGGATGGCATGGATAGGCCACATGTCCATCCTTGGGACAGTCATGTCTGACTGGGATGGGTAATGTCATCCATCATTTTCTCAGCTATGACTGTGTGGGAAATCACCTTTATATTGGCTACTGTTTCTCAGGAAAGCAGAATCACATGATTTCATGGGGACCAATGTTAAATCTGATTGAAAATTCTGATACATGTGGTTGTAAGGGAAGAGGACCATGGGAAGTTCAGCAGAAGAGACTTAAAAAAAAACTCTACCTCCCCAAAGAGAGTGGGACATATTCCTCAGACTGCCCTCCAAGGAGTAGATGCTAGGTTGTGAGGCAGAAGCCACCTTCATGTTGTAAATTGTCTTTCAAGTTTTATACAGTATTGGCATGAAGCCCTGCAGTCAATGTTTGTCAATAAATAAAGCTTCTCAATAAGCTTTAAAAATTATTTTATAATAAAAATTTTATAATTATTTTCATCCTCATTTAACAAATGGGCAAACCAGTTGTGATGGTTTGGATAGATGGCCCCCAATATATTCAGTTGTTTATTTGTTTGTAGTTGCATCTGCTGCCACCTGGCTGGAGGCAGGGTCACTGGGCAGACCTTAAGGTGTGGTAGTGGGTTTCAGATTTCAATCTAAACATATACAAAGTGTTCCTAGCTGGAGTTCCTGAAGTGTGCTGTGGCTTTTAACTTTAGGCTTGTACTTCTCTCTGTGCTTGGACCTGTGAAGGCAGGCCATCTTCTTCTGCTATTTATGGCACTTCCCCTGGATCTGTAGGCTTCAATAAATATCCCTTACTCTATAACTGCGCCTGGTCTGGAAGTTCATCTCAGTGAACCTAAATCTGTCTGCCACACCAATCCTCTGTTCCTTCCTGAAGACACCCAACCATGGACTGTAATCTCTGAGTCACCACTTACAATGACCCTTACCTCCTTTAAACTGCTTATCTCTAATATTTATCACTGCAGTGACAAGTCTGAAAAGCATGACAGGGCTTCTCACCCTTAGCATAGACCACATTTTGAGTCAGATTCTTTGTTATGAGGGAGCTGTCTTATGCACTGTAGAATGCTTAGTATTGTCCCTGGTTCCTACCCAACAGATGCCAGTAATTCTGTGGCAGCCAGAAATGTTGGGCTGGAGAGATGGCTTAGCAGTTAAGCGCTTGCCTGTGAAGCCTAAGGACCCCGGTTCGAGGCTCGGTTCCCCAGGTCCCACGTTAGCCAGATGCACAAGGGGGCGCACACGTCTGGAGTTCGTTTGCAGTGGCTGGAAGCCCTGGCATGCCCATTCTCTCTCTCTCTCCTCTATCTGTCTTTCTCCCTGTGTCTGTCACTCTCAAATAAATAAATAAAAAATGAACAAAAAAATATTTTTAAAAAATATTTTATTTATTTATGAATTAGAGAGAGAGAGAGGCAGGTAGAGAGAATGGGCCCACCATGGCCTCTAGCCACCAAACAAACTTGACACATGTGCCACATTGTGCATCTGGTTTATGTGGGTCCTGGGGAATCAAACCTGTGTTCTTTGGCTTCACAGGCAAGCAACTTAACTTCTAAGCCATCTCTCCAGCCCAGTCCCTCCTTTTTTAAAAACAAATATTTTTTATTTATTTATTTATTTATTTATTTCACAGAAAAAGAGGGAGGGAAAGAGAGAAAGAAAGGGCAGGCCAGGGCCTGCAGCTTCTGCAAACGAACTCCAGACACACGTGCCCCGGGAATTGAATCTGGGTCCTTTGGCTTTGCAAGCAAATGCCTTAACCACTAAGCCATCCCTCCAGCCACCTCCCCCCAAATCCCTCCTTTTTATAGGGCCCAGGATCCCAGGCTGCTGGAATGATACCACTCACAGATAAGGTGAGTCTTCCCACCTTAATTAATCTAATCAAGATAATCCCTCACAAGCATGCCCAGAGGCTAACCTAACCCTCACAGGTGATTCTAGGTCCTGTCAAGTTGATAATCAATATAAACTGTCAGATTTGTTATGTGAGTAAGCATGGCTTATATGTGTTACTATCATAGATTACCCTCATCACAATGTCGAAAATAGTAACAGCTTCATGTACTCATGGAAGGATGTGCTTAACAAGTGTTCTGTTTGTCAGTTTTACATCTTTTTTATTGAGAAATATCTACTTTATCAGCTATTGAACCAAAAGAATAAAATGGAACATTGTTCAGTCTTTAAAAGGAAGGCAATTCTAATGCTGGCTATCACATAATTGACACCTAAAGAATTATACTACCTAAAGCACATCCATCACAAAGAGATAGTTACTATATGACTCCAGCCATACAAAGTCAATAATAGATTCATAGAAACAAAAATAGCTTAGTGGTTGCTAGAAGGCATGGGCAAAGGAGAAAGAGGGAGTTATTGTTTAATAGGTACAAGATGGTTGCTTTGCAAGGTGAAAATACTTCTGAAGAGAAATGGTAGTAAAGTTGTACAACTTAAAAGTGGTTTAAATTGCAAGTTTAGTGCTGGAGAAATGGCTTAGCAGTTAAGGCACTTGCCTGAAAAGCCATAGGAACCAGGTTCAATTCACCAGGGCCTACATAAGCCAGATGTGCAAGATGGCACATGCATCTGGAGTTTGTTTGCAGTGGTTGAAGGCCTTGGTGTGCCCATTCTTTCCTTCTCTCTTTCTGCCTCTCTCTCTCTCTCTCTCTCAAACAAATAAAACAAATGTTCTAAAAAAACTTTTGTAAGCTTAGATCTTTTTTGCATGTGTGTATGGTATATGTGCATGTGTAGGTATGTAAGTGCATGTATACATATGTATGCATGCATGTGAAGGCCACATATCAACACTGTGTGTCTCCTACTTTACTGTTTATGACAGGGTCTCTTGTCAAGCCTAGAGCTCACTGATTCAACTAAACCATCTAGCCAGTAAGCCCCAGAAGCCCCCTGCCTTTACGTCCTCAGCACTGGAATTACAGGTGCGCATCACCATATCTGGAAGCATTTTTCTTGGGTCCAGAATATTGGAACTCATACTCATGCTTGTGCAACAAGCACTTTACTCATTGAGCCATCTTCCCAGCCCCAGCCACACTTACTCTTCATTGATAAATACATGATAATAGTGCATTTTCAAAAATTTTTAATTTGTGTCAAAAATCTCCAAAATACTTTATAATAGATATTTTAAATAGAAAAGCATTATCATTGACCATAGTTACCCTCCTACTGAGTTTTAGAATTAATCTCACCTGTCCAGTGGTACATTAGTGCCAACTGTGGATTGAATATTAATGTACTATGAATGTATTCTAAAAATAAAGTTGATCTAATGATATTTAAATGTGCACAAATACCTGGTAAGGAATTGAGTAAGCCACAGGGGAGTATTGAAATATGTCCCCTTTTAAAAGTATGTACATAGAGATGTACATTAATGCTTTATGTACAAAGAAAAATGGCATGCACTTCGAGGCTTGGCTTATGCACTTTCTAAGGGAAAGGAAAGACTGCAGAGGACTTTGTTGGAACTGGGCTTCTGGCATAATGGCTGGCTGCATTCTGCTGCCCAGGCCCAGAGAGTTTGATCACAGTTAAATTTGTAATGGACTGATGTGCTTGGTTAAAGATAATTGGACTGAGAGATTTAAGATTTTTAAACTAGATGACCTCAAGCAAGTTAAAATTACAGGAACTGATACTGGTTTTAGGTTACTGAAGCCTGCTATTGGCAAACACATTAGCCATCTTAAGGAAGATGGCCCAACTGCTTTACATTAAAACAATAAAAAGGATGCCTGAGGAAAGACTGTCATATAAATGCAAACTCTTTGGAAGGAGTTAACTGGAAAAGGAACCTGTTTTCAAGGTTATGATTTATTTCATCCATGAATTAAGAATGTGGCTGTGTCTTGCACACTTGGTATTAGTTTTGGAAGCATGAAAAATGCAAGGAGTGGTAATGAATTACACATGGTTCCAGGAGCCATTGATGAAATGCGGCATGAGGTAGGGCCTGATGCACTGATAGGCTGAAATAGCCTTTGGAAGATGGAGTGTGTATTGCATGAAGACCTGAAGACATTTTCAATATACCAGGTCTATGCAAGGGCTACCATAGAGTACACTGTTGGCCTGGGATGGAAGTGCTCCCTGGATACTCTGCCTACCTGGAGGGGTGGAATTGGAAAATCAGGAGACTGTCAGTCTCTGGTTATATTGAATTTGAACTGTAGAAATTTGGTGTTTGTTTGATGGAGGTTGAGTTTGCATTGTTTTAGTCTCCTTGCTATGCATTATGGCAGTTGAAAACTTTTTCTCTGTGCCTTTATATGTTGGAAGTATTTAACTTGTTTGATTTTACAGGACTCACTATCTTAAATTGATCAAGACTATGGGGAAATTTGAAATTGAACTGAGTATAATTTACAGTGTGTGATGGTTATGAATCTACTGGGGGCCAGGGGAGGAATGTGGTAATTTGAATAGATGGCCCCCAATATATTCAGTGTTTTATTAGTTTACAGTTTGCATTTGCAGCCAGCTGGCTAACAGCAGTGTCACTGAACAGATCTTAAGGTGTGGTGGTGGGTTTGAGATTTCAATTTAAAGATATGCAAAGTGTGCCTAGCTGAGGTTCCTGAAGTGTGCTGTGCTGTGGACTTTGGCTTTTAGGTTTATGCTTCTCTCTCTGCTTGGTCCTGTGAAAGCAGGCCAGCTTCTTCTGCTATTATGGAACTTACCTTGGATTTGTAAGCTTCAATAAATCCCTTACTCCATAACTGTTCCTGGTCTGGAAGTTCATCTCAGTGAACCAGAAGCTGTCTGCTACAGAAACCAAATTGTTAGAAATTGCCTATCTGTAGGTAATGGCATGCAAGTTAACTTTATGTTGATACTGTCACTTTGTCAGATTTTATAGCACACACATTTTTTGTATAAATAAAAACAAACAAAACTAAAAATAGGGAAGACTTCTAGGATCTTCTAGGGTGCTTCTGTCTATATTTTATTCTCCCTGGGGAGAGAGAGCGCTGTAACCACCCTCTTTTCTACCAGGTGCTGTCTGGAACAGAGAATGAGTGATTCCATGCCTCTCTGATGGCCTGGCTTGACCTACACTTGCTCATTAGCTATTTGTTGTCCTTGCAGTATGTGGGTATTTCATACAAGGAACAGGTAACAATGTGGAACAGAAAAGAAAAAGTGTTAATCACTTTTCAATTGTAAGTATGAAGATAATAAATCCACGCAATCCCCCAAGGTTGTCACAGTTCTCCATCCTTACCTAACAAAGCAGTTGAGTGCCACCCCAGCTGACCTCACTTCATGCAGAGTCATGGGGCATAATGATGCAGTCAGCATGACCCTGGGATTCACTTGCTTCTCTTCATAGTTGGGCCCTCCTGATGCTGAGGACTAGAGCCATTAACACTGATATTATGCCTGGCTTAGGGAGGTATTTCAACAGACTAGGCCCTTTGTGGTTTTGCCTTCTGGCAGTTAAGAGCCAGTTCTAACCTCAACACTTTAAACTGGCTCTGTGAAAGGCGTTCATGTGAGGACTGAACGGCCCCACACCACTGATGAAAGGAACATGACTCATTTAATTTTTAACAGTTGGGGCCCCAAGGCATAGCCTTGCCCAGCCTCTGTCCCACCCACATTCTTACCCCTCTGCACATCCAGGTCTCATGATGTGCAGGTGCAAAAAACACCTGACACACAGTTAATTCCAGCCCCTAGCAAGGCAGATGGTGTGGACCATAAGACATGTCCTAGAGACTAGTGGCCAAGGTCATGAAGTTACAGACTCTAATCAAGGCTAACTGTTAAATTTAAAGTGTTAGAAATCCTGTCCACTGTCACAGGATTTGTATAGTCTCAAAACAAATGAAATTCCCATAATTTTTAAAACTGAAGTTCTTTCCTGCAGAGGAATGGCATGATGCTTGGCTGCTGTAGAATATTTTAACAATACACTTCAAAAACAACTGTACTGTGTAGATGACCTCTAGGTGTGACCCCACAGAGTGCAAGCACAACGTCTTTGGTTTGTTACCAGGCCTAGAAATGAGGAGAGTTGCTATTTGTCTTAACATTTATACAGGTGACAGGAAGGAACAGTGGGGAAGTGATGACAGGATGTTTGGGTGCTGCTAGGAAGGTTTAACCCAAAGTTCAGGTGACATTTGGACTAGCCTATACTAGCTACTATGACAAATACCAGAGGCTTATTACAGAGGCTGCCTTTTTTTATTTTATTTTTATTTATTTATTTGACAGAGAGAGAGAGAGAGAGAGAGAGAGAGAGGTTTCCAGCCACTGCAAACGAATTCTAGCATATGTCCTACCTGGTGTGTCTGGCTAACGTGTGTCCTGGGGAATCAAACCTGGGTCCTTTGGCTTTGCAGGCAAATGCCTTAACTTGTAAGCCATCCCTCTATCCCCACAGAGGCTATCTTAAACAACAGAGCTATGTTCTCACAGTTCAGGATGCTGAAGTTTGTCCAAGATGAAAGTTCAGACTGACTAGGTTTCTGGAGAGAGATTTTTCTCAGATCATCAAGTTAGGAATCAGGGCTTTAACATGTAGACTTGAGGACAATGCAGTCAGTCCATAGCCACTCTTCCACACACTCATTCTCCTAGAACTGTTTCTTTGTTGGTGTTTGTTTGGCTTTTTTTGAAGCAATGTCTCCCTTTAGCCCATTCTACCTGCAATTCACCATTTAGTCTCAGACTGGCCCTGAAATCACAGTGATCCTTCTACCTTTGTCTCATGAGTGCTGGGATTAAAGGGTATGCCTTCACACATGACTTCTTTATTGTTTTAATAGCAGAATCCATTCCCTCCCATGAAGACAAATAATTGACATCTGACTTGAACCTTTCTAACAACTTTAAGAGAGACAAGTATGTAAAAGACATATCACCCCTGTGAGAGGAAAAAATGGTCTTGATGGGGCATCAGGGAGACACCAGCCAGTCTGAGGGCAAGAAGTAAAAATCACAGGCAGCTCCTAGGTCAAGGTGACTTGGGGGATAACTCACATATAGGAGCTGGGAGTATAAGGAAGGTGCAGTATGAACTTTCCTCAGTGCTAGGAAGACCCTGGTCACCAGCCCTATCAGCAGAGATGCTGAGGCAGCTTCAATCCTCAAATCCATCATAAACAGAGCAAAAGGGCTGGAAAGATTGCTCAGCAGTTAAAGTACTTGCCTAAAAATCCTGAGGACCCAGGTTCTATTGCCCAGTACCCACGTAAGCCAGATGCACAAAGTGACTCATGCATCTGGAGTTCATTTGCAGTGGCTAGATGCCATGAAACACCCATTCTTTTTTCTCTTTCTCTATCTGCCTCTCTCTCTCAAATAAATAAATACATAAAAATGTTAATAAATAGAGAAAATTGTCTAGAAAAATGACCCAAAACACATGCTAATATAAAACCAAGAAGGAACCATGGAAACAAATTATCAGGGGACATAAATGAAGAAGAAACCAAGAGCTAGAGAAGTTAAGGGAAAAGAGTTCTGCCAGCTGAACATTAGCAGGGGGACAGACCAATAATTAGGACACTGAGAGAACAGGCTGGACTTTAGGGCCACTTGAAAGAGCTGATGCTAAGATATGTAACCAGAGCCAAACAAAAACAGGTACATGTGGAAAGCATTAGAACACACAAGAGTCCTGGATCTTATAGCTAGGCTATGGGCTTTCAGAACTTTCTCCCAGTTCCTAGAAGAGGTCTTTTCCTCTTCCTTGCTCACCAGTTCTTGGAACCCACACATCTCCTCTTCCATTTAGGAAGTGGTCTGTCTTTGCACTTGTTAAGGAAAGATGAATAAAACAGAAAAGAGACTTGTTTGCCTGAACAACAACTTCCTCCTGCCCATCACTGGTGATGTTGGTCTTCTCGAGCAAAGATTATTTTCCTCCATTCCAGACTATGTCATCATCTTTTATGGCTACAGGGACAACATATCTCATTTTGTATGGTATCTTCAAGTTTACCTTTGTTACTGTGTCTTTCTCTTAGCCACTCCTAACTGCAACTTAGACTGTCAATGTTTTCAAAGATATGCTTCTCTCTCTCCCTCACTGGTACCACAAATATCTGTGAGAAAGAAAATCATGCCCCCTCTCTAACACTATTTCTTTGTCAATGCATCAAACTTTCATTCTCTCTCAGACTGTCTGCATTGGATGAGCCCTACAGCCAGTTGGAATTGTCCACATAACATGGGAAGTTTCTGGTGTGACAGTGATTGCCCATCATGCTGTTAAATGCTTATTTTTTTTAACCTCATCACTCATAGTCTTATTATCCTCTCTCCCGAGAGTGTGTCTATTCTCTATCTCTTAACCAGTGGTATTCACTGGGATTTTTCCAAACATTCTTTTGATAGGTGATGTCATTCACTATTTCAGCTGCACCAAAGCCACGTGAGCAGGTAAGTCCAAGTATGTATTCTACCCTGTCCATAGAGATCCAAGAGACTTGTCCTTTTGTGTCCCCATAGGTGTCCTATAGCAGCAGGTGATGATAGTCCCTACCTGTGGTACCCTTACGTCCTCATGACCACTTCTATGCAAATCAATTACCTTGCAGAAGCCAAAACCAGCCAGTCAGAGGTCAATGAAGCCTACTTATCATTATGAATACTTGGGTCAGAAGTCCAAGAAATGAATATTGTACTAGGAGCAGTTTCTGGAGTCTGATCAAGGCAGAGTACAAACATCCCCACTTCATCTGTCCTTGGCTGCAATCTCTGAACCCAGGTATTCTCCAAGACCAAATTAGTAGTCTTATCTTCCCTACTTCCCATATTACCTCTTCCCTTTCTGGGTCTACACATCGCCTTGGAGTTTCCTAAGGGTGGCCTTTCACTCTGTTTTCCTAGTAATTATCAGAACATGAAGGATCTGCTACTGGATGCAGCTTCCAAATGGTGAGGAGACAGATGGAGTTGGAAGACAACAGTTTCATTTATCTGGATCTTGGAAAATAGGCTAGAAAGTCTCAAAGAAAGTTTCATCTATCTCCAGCAGCTTCAATTTACTCCTTTCTGGCCTCAGTGCCCTGGTCACCTTCGTCTTCAAAACCCTCATCTGTCTCCTTTATCATCTTCCCACCATGAGGGACAGTTGATGGCTGAAGCTATGCCTTTGCGATTTTTGGTGCAGGAAATCCAGGACCGTTTTTCTAGTTTACTCCATTGCAGTGTCTTATGCTGTATGAGAAGCTGTGTCTAGTTACATGTGATCATTCTTAGCAAATATGATTGACATGGACCCCCTACCCTCTAGCCTACCCTGGGCATCTCAGCCTCCACAGAGGTCATGATTGCTAGTGTTCTAGAGCATCCCAGAAATAATTATGTTTACTTCACACACACTGTTGAGAGACACAGAGTAACAGGGATGCCCCGCAGTAGAGTTAATGTTTACTTCTGAGAAATAAGCTAAAATACTAATATAAGATGACTAGGGATCTATCAAGAGAACCTTTAGAACCACATGTCTTCCAAATCCAGAGAAGAAACTGTAAATCCTGAAGATCAGGTTTATATTTTTCTGGGTATAGATTCTTTTCCCTCCTGGAATTCCTAGATAAATGGAAGTTATATTATTTCTGGATGGCAAAAATTCTGAGACTTTTGGAACAATTATCTTTTCTCACCCATGAAATGGTAATGTCGCTACATAATGCTATGCCCATTTCTTAGGAGAAAAACACTGTAGAATCAAAAATTGAAATAAACTGTAAAAAGTCACACAGAGAGTGCAGAGAAAACCTGCTATGATCACCTGGAGAGAAGTCTCTGTTTGCTACCCTCTATGCCAAATGCCCCCTAGGGTGATAAGGATATATAAGAAGCAAAAAAGATGAAATAGGGGCTTAAGTACCCCAAAAGTTGAAAAATTCACCAGTGAGAAGGGTAACAGAACTTGGAGCATGCTCCCCTGGACAGAAAGTCCTGAATCCAGTTTGAGCTGAGCAGCTGGAGTCACCACCACCACATATTGTTCTTTATTTTGCTGTTTTGGGGGCTACTTTTCAACACTTTTGGAGCTTTTGGAATAAGTTGCACTCACTTCTTCACAGATGATCCTCAAACTAGTTCTTCAGCCCCATCCATGATTTTGTGAACCACTCTTGTGTCTTCTTGATCAACTGTAGTTGGCCAAAGCCACTTACTGCTACGTGCAGATAAGTCCTTTCATAACACACAAGGTAAGCTGCGCACAGAGTTTCTCTGGATTGGCCCTTCAGTGGGAGAGTTCCTCCTAAGGGAAGAAATGAGAAAGCAGCCTCAACCTATTGAGTAAATTCATTTTGGAAATCAGTTCCCCTTTATTGCAGGAGATGGTGAATTTTGAGCCACTGAGCTCCAGGGGGCCACTGGATTAGGTGCCTGAGTTTCTTCTCATAGGCTCGCTGAGTTTTTGCAACAGGAGATATTCTAGTGCAGGATGCCTTGGCAGAAATCCTAAATTAAAACACAAAGAAGGCCTGATGGGAGTTGCCTATTCCCACTTCCCAGCTTGAAAGCAAACTGTAGCTGCTGCTGGGGAAAGGCGATGTGCCCACAGGACTAGAAGGCAGCTCATGACAAATGGCACAAGGTCTAGTTGTTAAAATTTCACTCGGAATTGCAACACCTCCCTTCAGCTGATTTATGAGGTTATGCAATCCAGCGTCCCTATAAATACAAGTACACTCAGGTCTGTCAGGATTGCTTCTGTCAGCTCTGCAGCTCAACAGTCTCTTGTCTTCTCTGTACTCTGGATCCAGCCTGTGGCCACGATGAAAACTTATTGCTGTTTGATGGTGATATTATGTTTCCTCTTCTCCCAGATGAACGTGGGTAAGCCTTGGGACTTTCTGAAGAACCCACCTGGGGTTGGGTACACAGAGGATAAGGGGATTAGAGAACAGCTGCTCTTATGATTGTAAGCCTGGCAAGAGAAGGGCAACCTGTGGCAGAGAAACTTATAATCAGCAGCCATCAAAGTCTGCAAGGTGAGCAGAAAAATGAGCCTGCCAAACACTCAGGTCTCGTCATAGGCATCTTCAAGGCCCCATCTTTGTCCTTAGGATCTAGGACTTGTCCTATTTAGGAGTCTGATTCTTGTGCAGGATAGCTCCTGAACACTGTGAGGCCAGATTTTGATCTGGAGAGACACCAGCCTCTCCCTGGTCTCTAGGTGGGGCTTACCTGAGTATTCTGCTGTAGGCAAGGTGCCACTGCCTCTCCTGCCAGGCCAGCTCCACCAGTTACATGTTCTTCAGCATACTAGGTATGCAGGCAGTTAGAAAATTATCAGAGATATTATCATACCCTTGAAGTCATATCTGTGGATGAAGGGGGTCTCCCCAGTGAACAAATGGGGTTTCAGTCTACAGGACACAAGCTTTTCTGGCACAAAGCAACTTGTCCCTATTTTAGGAGAAAGTGAGACTCTGAAACACTGGTGAAGGACACT
The DNA here is from genome assembly GCF_020740685.1 of Jaculus jaculus. Lineage (NCBI taxonomy): Eukaryota > Metazoa > Chordata > Mammalia > Rodentia > Dipodidae > Jaculus > Jaculus jaculus. Next base: position 47,886,999 of record NC_059113.1, on the reverse strand, counting down.
TTTTTTTCCATATCTGTGTCTTTAAAGGTAAATTTATGTTACATGTTTCTGAATCTTAGTTTCCTTATTCACATCAAGAGGGGTTCTAGAGGAGGAATTTTAGCTGGAAAATTGCTTTATTTTTCCTCCAGGCTGTCATGCTATTCCTTAGAGGTATCTAGTTGGATATGATTATGCCTCAAATCCTTGTTTGAAACCTGGATCCCATAGCGTTTTAAAAATATCGTTTTCATGGTGAAGTTGTGGCTTATGAGAGAGGTAGAGAAATACATTTTTTAAGGCATAAGAGGATTTCATTCCTCTCTCTCTCTCTCTCTCTCTCTCTCTCTGTGTGTGTGTGTGTGTGTGTGTGTGTGTTTTCACTGAAGAAACTTCCTTCCTGTGGTCAAAGTTCAAGGAAATTTAAAGGCAGATTTCACAGTAAGAAGAATTCTTACTTTTGTCTACTAAATATGATCCTAAGCGGTTCATTCAAACCCTAGAGATAAACCAGTCTGCCAAGGGACAGCAGGCCCTGCTGAACTTCCTCATCCTTCATTATAGGACTGGAGCTAACTTCTGGTGGCAAACATACCAGAACTGCTCAGAAACTTCTGGGTGAGGCTAATCTGCTCTGCTCTTTAAGGACACAAAACATTGTCTACACAATTTGCAACTCAGTAATACTTCAGTCAACCTTCTGAAAGGGCACAGAGCAGAACCCAACCTACATCATGGCTGACCTTCAGCTGCTCAGAGCACCCTGGAGTCCCGAGGGCCACTAGAGAGCCACTACTTTCTTGTAGGACAACAGTGAGGGCATGTGTGGTATAAATATCATCCCTTAGCATGTGTCTCACCTCTATGTTCTGGACGGGGAGGGAGAACAAGTCCCTGTTCCCTCAAGTGTTTCCTGCACTAGACTTGTGGGCTCTTACTATGTGCCCAGAATCAAACGGCATGGGGTTTTACCTGTACCCTTCTTTGCTTTGTAGGCATGGGTTTTGAGATTTAATGTTTTGCTTTTTTTTTAGATTAAGGAACAGATTTCAGGTAAAAATGTGTGCTTTTGTGGCATACAAAATAATGTTTTAGTATATTCACATACTGTGACATGGTTAAATCAAGCTAGTTAATGTGTCCATTACATCATGCACTTGTTGGTATTGTCATTGTGACTCCAATTGTTTTGTTCCATCCACACTGCTACCAGGTCTACCCAGCCTGCCAAACTCAGAGTTTAATGTGTGGGGTATCGTATGCTATTTCTGGAAGGTTGTACTAGCCAGGTTCCATGTCCTCCCTTTCCAGTGGAATCCATAGACCTTGCCTCACCCAACTTGGGCATTTCAAACATGAGGAAACAAGACTCACAGGACCCCACATCAGGAATTCAAAACTAGACCTTCTAGTTAAGCAGTTTTCCTTCATGTCAGATTAAGAAAGATTCCCCACTAACACTGAAAACAAATAGTCTGTGAATACAGACTGAGGTCAATATATCAAGGTCATTCAGCTGAGACATTTGGAAATCAAGGGAGCTTAAGGACTCTCTTGGGCTGATTGGGCAAATAGTTAGTAAGCCAATTCCATATCCAAGTAGATGTTATCCTGACAGGGGAAAAGATGCAGGTGGGCACACTCCAGGCCTTTCATTCTAGAAGCTGTTGAGCTTAGCTGCCAAGAGAGCTTATAAGAAGAGGCTTAGCTATTTTGAGGCATTAAGAACGACTTTTCTGAGGAGCATGAGATAAAAGCAATGGAAGTCATTTTGTAGGTTAGGTATTTAAAAATATTAGGAGCCGGGTGTGGTGGTGCACACCTTTAACCCCAGCACTCAGAAGGCAGAGGTAGGAGGATTGTCATGAGTTCAAGGCCACCCTGAGACTACATAGTGAATTCTAGGTCAGCCTGGGCTACAGTGAGACTGTACCTTGAAAAATAAAACAGAAAAAAGAGGGGAAAAAAGAAAAGAAAGAAAAACATTGATTCCTTCTTAACATTTAATAATTGAGATATGACATAAAATTTACCTTTTTGTCCTATCCTGAAAATACAGAGTAGTGGTAACATTCACATCCGGCCTCAATGGCTTCGGCTGGTTAAGGGCTGCTCCTCCAGTCAGAGACTGCTCCCCAACATCCTTGCAGCTGCATCACTCCTTCTCTCATTTCCTCAGCCCACTGGACATTGGGCTGTGAGCTGCCTGCCTGCTGAGGGAAAGGAATGTGATAGGAAAGAGGAAAGGTGACAAACACAGCATGTATGAGAGTTCAAAGACAGAGACTGGCTTGTCTGGGTGCTGATTTCAGGGCAATGAGGGGTGACCACAAGTGGGGAAGACCAATCACCAGAAATTCTATCACCAAAGCCATGTCTCCCACACCGGCACCTATCTCCAGGCCATCAACCTTGTAGAGCAGAAAATTAATCCCAGCCACTGATGCCTGTATTTACATCTCCACAGCCTCTGTCTTCCTTTCCCTGCGTACTCCGTGCACTCTGAATTGCCTAGCACCTCTGCTATACAGGGACTGTGCTAGGGCCTGCTCAGTAGAGTATTTTTAATGATGGTTCAGAGAGAGTGATGACAAAAATTCAAATGTGTTTTAGCTTTTCCATGCCCCCTGAATATGTTACCAGCTACATATTACATCTCAATAATAGTCAGGTAATGAATTCCAGGGCCATCTCAAAGGGCTACCCATCCAAATGACCATACCTGATATGGACTAAAAGAAACTCAGGTGTGGTGGAAAGGCATTGTATTTTTCTCAAAGCTTCCAAAAGACTTAGATGCATATTAACACTTGAAAGATGGAGCCCACAGTTCCCAATTCTTTACTTCACATACATTCCGATGAGACTCTTATTTATGTAAACAGACAAACTCATCCCAAAAGACATAAGTAAATAGTTTCATGGGTGTTTGCTCTGATTCTGAGGTGTGTTCAGGGTGGTTCTCTGCCACTGGGATGCTCTATGTGTTATACAATGTCCAGGAGCATCCCTGGTATCTACCTCCAGATACCTGGATGCACTCTGATTTATTTACTTTTCATGTTTTTGTGCTAAAATGTTTGATAGAATGACTTGAAAGGAAGAAGGAAATTTCTAGCTCATAGTTCCAGAGGTGTCTGGTGTCCAGGAATGCTGGAGGAAAAGATGGGGAAGGGAAACAAGGAAAGGAGAATTCTGGCACTCAGCTGGCTTGCTCCTCTCTCTTCTGATTCAACCCAGGCTCTAAGCCCATAGGATGGTGTCACCCACGTTCAGGGTAAGTCTTCAGCTCTCCATTAGTCCTCTGGAAGTACTTTCACAGAAATACCCAGAGGCATGCCTCATCAATCTCTTAGATGGCTCTAAATGTAGTCTACTTGATAATAAAGATGAACCATCCTACCTGCTGAACTGTGACAGATGACAGTATGGCCAATGTCCACTCACCGCAGATACCTACAGATCTAGCTGCAGTAGAATGATGAATAATATAAACAAAGCCCTCACTACTAATGTTCTTGCTTGAGGAAGTGTGATGGCTAATCTCTGGTCCTCAGCTTTACAGGATTTGTAATCACCATGGAAACAATTAAGAAGTAATTCCTGAGATATTCTCTAGATTAGGTTAATTGAGATGGAAGATCCTATCCTAATTCTAGGTGGCTCCATTCCATGGACTAGGGTCTTGGACTGAATAAAAATGAGAGAGCTGGCTAAGCATCAGCATTCCTCTCTCTCTCTCTCTCTCTCTCTCTCTCTCTCTCTCTCTCTCTCTCTCTTCTTCATCACTGTGGATTGAATGTGACCAGCTGCTTCAAGCTCCTTCTGCCAGTCATTGCCTTCCCACCATGATGAGAGACTCTAATCTTGAGCTATTAGCCAAAATAAACCCTTCCTTCCTTAAGTTGTTTTCTGTCAGGTATTTTTGTCACAGCAATAGGAAAAGTAACTAATACAGGAGGGAAAAGGACTAGAGTAAAAGAGAGGATACTCTATTCTCCTAGTTTAAATCTATGTACTGTTTCCACAACTTTCCAAACTAAGCAAAATGTAAAGCATGCCATATCTCTTTATGGCATTTTTGTGTAGATACTTTAAGTTGCTTTAATTGACCTACTTTGTGCCATTTGAAGACTGCAAAAGTTATTCAAAGAAGTCAATCTATCTTCCTAAAAATGGATGTGGCAGAAACACAGATGAACACTGAATATGGTTTGGCTGTGATAGGATAATGGACAACTTATTCAATCTCTCTGAGCCTCAGTTTTCCTACTTGCAAATTAAAGGGAAGCAATATGTTCCTTGGAGGAATAAGTAGAACTATAAAAGTATTAATGGACCATGAAAGGGAAAATGTCCAGTCTCAAGACATGAAAATTGGGAGAGCTCGGACAACCAAGTCTTCTCAGTTGTAAATCTGAGAATCTGGAACTCAGACAGGTATAGTGGTTTGCCAAAGGTCATAAAATAGATCAGTTCTAAAATACAGAATGTAACTAAAATACCCTAACACTAAGTTCATACCTATTTCTTCTGTGTTCTTTTTAAAATATTTTATTTATTTATTAGAGAAAGAGAGAGAGAGGCAGAGAGAGAATTCTTCTATGTTCTTAAGTAATGAGATTATTGAACCTAATGAGAATAATTAGTTGATGCTTTTTAAAAATTAGTGTGTACTAACTGCAAAATGCAATAGATTTCATTAGGACATTTTCATGTATATAGTGTACTTTAATTATATATTTGCTATTTTCCATTCTTATTTCAGCTCCTCCTTTTCCCCTGTAGTATTCCTCATAGTCCCATTTCACTTCCGTGTGCTCATGTGTATATGTGAGTGTGTACAAGTATGCGCATGTGTGTGGAGGCCAGAGTATAGCCTCATGTGTTGCTCCTCAGACACCATCCAGCTTTGTTGAGACAGAGTCTCTTAGTGGCCTGGAACTTGCTAAATAGACTAGACTGGATGTTCAGTGAGCCGTGGGGTTCCACCTTTCTCTGCCTATCCTCCCTTTTTCTTTAATCCCCAAATACCACACATGAGAGAATATCTGAGATACTTAACTTACTGAGTTTGATTTATTTCTCCTAACATGACAATCACCAATTCCATCCATTTTCCTGAAAATGTCATTATTTCATGTTTTCTTTATGGATAAGTAAAAAGCCATGTGTTACCATTTCTTCCTTATTCATTAATCTATGAAGGACATCTATGATGATTCCATATCTTAGTTACTCGATTTGTGCTGCAGTAAAGTGGCTGTGTAGGTGTGTGTGTCGTGTGCAGGTGTCTCTGTGGTGTGCTGATTTGTATACATCACTTTGGGTATATATCCAGGACTCCTATAGATGGGTCACATGGCATTTCTCTTCTCAGTTTAGTGTGGAACTTCACTACTGATTTCATGGGGGTTATACTAATTCACATTCCTGCCAGCAATTTATATTAGTTTCTCATTATTTATCTCCTCACCACTTTTCCCCCTTCCTCAAGGATAGCTACTCTAATAAAGGGTAACATAGAAGTTTGATGTGGCTTTGATTTTTATCTACCTGATTGCTAAAGAAGCTTCACACTCTTTCATGTACTTACTGGCCTTTTGTACTTCATTTTAGAAGAATCTGATCAGTCCATTTGTCCATTTATTTACTGGAGTTATTTGCTTATTTTGTATTTATTTTTTGATGCTTAATTTGGTGTTATATTTTTGAGATAAGTCCTGTCAGATGAAGAGGTACAAAGATGTACTGTGATTGTGAAAACAATCTCTTCACACTGCTTATTCCTTTGTGGTGAAGAAGTTTTTGAATTGTATGAACTCCTACTTATTAAATGCTGCTTGTCATTACTTTGGCTAAGGATTTTTCTATCTTGTTTATTTTTTCAAAGAATCAATTCTTTGTGTACTGGTCATTTGTGTTGTTTTCTTGGTTTCTATGTCACTAATTTCAGCTCTGCCATTTATTCCCTTCTACTAATCTTGGGTTTGGCTCTTCGAAGACCTGAAATTAATCATTAGCTTATTTGAGATCAATTTTTTTCTTTACTTTTATTTTTATGTGGCATATAAATTGAACATGCTTGTGTGAATTGTTGTGATACATATGAGGCAGGGTAGAAAGATAGAATTGATATATTTCAATGCACATATCAGTGAAAATAAAGTTTTTTAAAATTAATTATGAACTTTACTATATGAACAATTAAATGTTGGTCTCATTTCCCTCATGTTATCCTCTTATATTCCTTCTTCCCTCCCCCATTCTACTGAGGGTCTTCCTCTGTAGTATTGCTGGTATTGACCAAGGAGTTATGAACGCATCATCAGTCTCTGTAGGAGTGGGGGAACAATGCCTCAGTATATTCCTTTCCACCCTGTGGCTCTCACAATCCTTTTGCCTCCTCTTCTGCAATGTCCTCTGAGGTTTGCAGGGTTAGTTATAAGTCTACTTCAATGTTGTGCTCTCTGTAATATCTGGATTTCTGCTTTGATGAGCTTTGGTTGTCCTTAGCATCTATCCCCATCTCCCTGGAGCAGGTTGTATGGATAACAGTGAGAGCCACACTTACTTTGAAATTGTCACTTCCTCTGTGATGTCTCCTGTACCCTGGCAGAAGTAGTAGAGGTGGCTTGTCTCATGATAGACAATAAGCTATCTATTTCTTATTGTATTAATGGATTTTTGTTTTCCTCTGTTTTTGCTATCATCTGTCCAAAAAATAATAATAATTCCCAAACCAAGAGTGATGACAGTAAATATTCTCATCCTATTCTCATATGCTAAGGCTTTCTCCAAGTTACTCTTGTGTCTTTCAAGTCAAAGGCCTCTCCCTTTTCTCCCTTCCTGATAGTGATCACTTTTTCCAGTCTTCTGTTGCCTGCCATCTTTCCTGTGAACCTTGCCTATCTCTGTCTTTCTCAGCTCCTCTTCATATTCTCAGCATATTGTTTTTCCCTCCCTCTACCTGTTTAGCAGAAGGTCTTTCTGGATACCTCTTAAAGTGTTGCTTAGTTTCAAGGACAGGAACTGCTATAGTAATCCTTCTGTAGCAAAAGAGTGGGACCCCTTCTGTTATCACAAGTATATCTACACACACACACTTCTTTTTGAACCCACTTCCTCTTTAGTGAATGCTGGATTATGAACTACATGTAGCTTACTAATGACAAAGAGACATTAAAGTCTCTCACAGGTTTTACCTTTAGGATTATTGGATGAAATATGTGACAAAATCAATAAAATATTTTCTCTATAGTGGGCATGGACTAACTAGCAATATAGAATAATTTTGTAACATGAAGGATAAGTCATTTCAGAGCCATTCACAGCCATATCCTGCTCTGAAAATTAACTAAGAGCTTCTCCATGTCACTAATTTGAAAATGTGCAGACCAATGCTTCTGCTGCTCACATCAATGCTTAACACCTGTCTTGCAAAGATTACAGTGAATGTTGCTTACACTGGCAATGGAAACACTTCCCACTCCCCAAATTTCAATGAAGCCAAGTTTCAAAGGGTTTGTACCAGGGGTATACATGTTATGAATTACATGTGTCATCAAGTTATTTGGACCTACAGAGTAGCTGGCCCAGTAGTAACCTTTTGCATAGATATTTATGATTTACCCATCACCCCAGGAAAGCTAGTCCTAAGCCATTCCCTTATCACTCAAGGCCACCTTGAAGTGCATAAATTTCTGGCAGCATATGAAAATAAGGAGGATCATGGCTTTTGTTGAGAGAAAACTTGAGGTCATGTTTTTTTTTTAATATTCTTTAAGTTTTTATTTATGAATTTTTTATTTTAAAAGATAAGGTTGTACTCTTAATCCTGATTAACCTTGCCCTAATTCTGCTGAGGGTCTTCTTCAGTGGTGTTGCTGATATTCATTTTGGGGACCAAGAGGCCTCAGCCACTCTCTGGGTTGGGGAGGGGACACAGTGCCTTTAGCTATTCCTAACCACACTGAGGCTCTTACAATCTTTGGCCCTCCTATAATTTTCAAAAACTTATATAATACCAACATGTTTGTTTTCTGTTTTCCTTTGCTATTAATTTATAATTTTATTTTATTATTATCTGATAAGAAGCAATAAATTATTTCAGCTTTTGCAGCCTAGAATGTTATATGCCTTGAAGACAGTTTCACTGACTACTGAGATGAATATGTATTCTACAGTTGCTGGATGGAATAGGCTATATGTATCTATTATGTGTATTTGATCTATGCGGGAGTTTAGCTCTGAAATTTCTCTGTTAATTTTTGTCTATAATGTCTATTGATGATAATAGAGTATTGAAGTCACCTAGTACTACTGTATCTTGAAATAGCTATCTCTTTATGCACATTAATATTTGTTTTATGAGATTGGTTCCACCAACATTTGATAGATGTATGTATAATCATAATATCTTCTTGATGGATTACTCTCTTTATTATGTTATAGCAACCTTCTTCATCTCTATGACTAATTTATATTTGAAATTTATACTATATATAATAGATATTTCTACTTTGTCAGATATCATATAGTTACTTCTGATTACTTTTAGATTACATATATTTGGAATACCGTCTTTTCATATTCCATCTGTGTCTTGGCCATTGATGTGTGAGTTTAGAGACAGCAAAGAGCTGAGTTTTGTTTTTAATCCAATCTTTAAGCCTGTGTTTTCTTTTTAAATTAATTATTTATTTGCAAGCAGAGAAAGAGAGAAAGAAGCGAGAGAGAATGGGTACACCAGGGCCTCCAGTTCCTGCAAATGAACTCGAGATGCTTGTGCCCTTTGTGCATCTATCTGACTTTTTGTGTGCACTGGGGAATTGAACCTAGGCAAACCTAGGGCTTGCAGGCAAGAACCTTAACCACTGAGCAACCTCTCATGCCCCCTAGCCTGTGTTAATTTTTTTAAATGTAAAATTAATAACATTTGTATCTGGGGTTAATTATTGTCCAGTTGTGAGAATTATGATAATCTTTGGGGGGTGTTCTTAGTTGTTTTGAAGATAATGTGTTCTTCACTCTGCTGCTTTCAATATTCCTTTCTCTATACTCTCATCAGTTAAACTATACTGACAAGAAGAAACTTTTTTCTGGTCATGTGTGTCTGTGGATCGAAGTGTTTATATCTTTCTCTATTTTGAGGAAATTTATATTATAATTTTAAGGTTTTTCTGTGTATTCAGCTAGTATCTCATATTCTTCTACACTAAAGATTTTTAAATTTGACCTTTTTATTGTTTGGTTGTGGTCATGATTGCTTTTCTTATGACTATTATTATTTGAAAGTAATAATCCTTCAAGAATGGTGTCAATCCTTCAAGCCTGGCTTCAATCCTTCAAGCCTGACTTTACTGTCACAAACCTGGCTTCATCCCACAAGCCTATCTTTAGTCGTTCAAGTCTGGCTTCAATCCCACATGCCTGTCTTCACTCTTTCAAGCATAGCATAAATGATAATAATCTTTCCCTCATCAATCTAGTCTTTAGGTGATGATTTATACTGTTTTCTATTTGACATATTTTTTATTTCCAAGTTTTACCTTTTCTAAAATCAATCTTTATTTTGAATTTCTCCTCCAATTTGCTGAAATTCTCACCTAAGTCTTAAATCAATCTCTTTATTTCTTTGTTTATTTAAACCTCTTTGAGAACACTGAACACTTAGAAACTATAACTCTATAACTTTGAATTTTTTGTCTGGCATTTTAACCATTTCAATGTTCTTAGATTCAGTTATTAAAGAGGTATGAAATTTTGAGGTAGTCATATTGCATTTATATTTTTTTCATATTTCTTCTGTTTCTACCATGTAATGTATGCATCTCTTGGGTTAGGTGCCTTTCCTATTTTTAGATGTGGGTCTTCTTAGTGACCAGTCTTGTCTGCACTCAATCCCCAGGACTATCCAGAGGAGAGAGGGCAGACTGAAGTTACTATAACAATTCAAAAACCCAATATTGGGCACGTAAAGTGGCTCAGCAGTTAAAGGCACTTGCATGCAAAGTCTGCTGACCAGGGTTCAATTCCTCAGTACCCATATGTAGCCAGACCTCAAAACGTGGCACATGAATCTGGCATTGGCTGTGGCAGTGCAAGAAAGTACACTTATCTTAACCTATCTTAACTAAGCCTCCCCCTGGTACAAATGAAAACAACCACTATACCCCAAATGAGGATAGCAAAGAAAGGAGCTTGGATACCTAACTGATAAACTAAGAATTAGAGATTGGTAAAGGTGGAAATGTTAATAAGCAATACAAAGAAGGGAAATGAGAAAAGACAAAGAAACAAGCAGCAGAAAAGAAAAGAAAAAAGCATGATATGAGGGTATGAGACATAATATTGAGGAAAAAACACAATAAAACCAACACAGAGCAAGACAAAGCCATAAAAATGAGGTGTATATGCTTAGCATATTTGTACAAAAATTTACAAAGTAAATTAATTTTTTAGACTATCAGCCAGTATTTAGTTCTTCCTGTGGAAATGGAGGGTGGATATGCTTCTATTTTTGCCCAGTTGTAGCTTTGCAGTTGTTCTGGTTTAAGGGGCAGGAGGCATTGAGTCATTCTTTGTTACATCCAAGACAGGTTATACCAGAAAGAGCTGTTTTCAGGCTCAGCCCCACCCTGCCTTTTTTTTTTTTGCCAGGGTGCACACTCATATAGCACGATTGCCACTGCTAGTGGTTCACCTGCAGGTCAAGCAGTGCAGCCGCTGTAGGAGCTGCTCCTACCCAGTGAATCTGTGGACACTTGGTTGGATGACCCCTTGCATTCATGGTTCTCTGCATGGTGAATGTTGGCCCTGCAAGTGTTCCTGGGGTCCTGGGAGTGTAGCAAACATTCAGCCCAAAGAAATCTGTGCTAAGAAGGTGAGACAAAGGCACTGAGTGACACACAACCCCCCTCGGCCCTGCTCACAAAGGCCTCTATCCTGGCTCACAGCTACTGGGTCACACAACAATCTCATTCATCATCTCAGAAATTGGTACCTGAGAAATACGTAAATTAGCCAACCTACAGTGTGGAGAGGTAGAGTTAGAATTGAGATGCAACCCAGGAGACTTCCATTACTATTCTGCCTCAATTTTACTGGCTACAACACCAAGGTACTTCAGTTCACATGGTACCTACACCAAAGATCTCTCTTCCTATAAGAAAGAATCAAAGAGAGGTATAGAGTTAAGCTCTGAGGTCCATCATGCCTCTATTTGAGCCTCCTTTACTGACCCAGAAACAGAAAAATAATTACACACACACATACACATAGAGACACACAAATGTGCTCATTCATATATAAGTATGTGTGTGTACAATATTTATGGAAATGTGATCTTAGACATTCATGGTTTCTAACGACTTTGAAATTTTTAGATTGTCTTGATAATCATTTGGAAGCACAGTGTCATCATGCAGGGGTATTCTAAGCATCCTCCATATATCTCTGTAGCCCTGACAGCTTTCCATTACAGGAGGCAAAAACTGGAAGTGGACACACCTGGTCATGACACTTACAGCAATCACTGGCAGCAAGGGTAGGAATCAGTTTGATGGAGAGAAGTAATGTGAGCTGCAGTTAGAAATCTGTGCCTTGTGTAATCAACTGGGTGACCTTGTCCCAAGATGCTTCTCCAAGTATGGGATGGGATAATTAAAATAGATTTCCTGTCCATTCACTTCAATTTCCATGGTCATAGTCCACTGAAACCTATTTCTGGTGAGGAAAAGTTTCTATAGGAAACACAAGGCAAGTGTGGCTGTTGAGTACTTGCAATGTGTATGGTGAAGTTTTAGAGTGTTTAAAATGCGAACAAATGCACTAGCTTGAGGATACCATACTGGACACAGTGAACAAAATAATAGCAGTGAAGTGCCTCTTGGTCTTGGCTGACGGAATACATCTAAAGCACTTCATTTATAAACCATGTGTCAAATGTTCATAACTTGAATGTTTCTTTTGGAGAATGAACAGAATTGGGGAAAAGATTCAGAAATTAGGTACTGACAAAATACCTAAAATGGAAAACAAGAATTTCAAACTTTTAAATTATTCAAATTGGGTTATATTTTGAAATATTGATTATGATTCCCCCCCCCCAAAAAAAAAAAACAGAAAAGGGCTTCTGGATGGAAGTTCCTCAGAGAGTAATTTCATCTTTTTAGCATGCAAACGCATGACCTTAGGCTTCACAGTCTCCTGGGGTGGGGATGCCCTTTGTGTGCATCTGCTCAAGCTGACATAAGCAAATGTCGCAGCCTAGGAGCCTTCAGTAACGGAAATTTACTTCATCTCCATTCTGGAGGCTAGCAGTCCAAGGTTGAGATGGGACTAGATATGCTGCTGCTAACATTTATTTTAGATTTGAGGGTGTACTTTCTCCCTTTGTTATCATTCAACTGCTTTCTGCGCAATCCCTTTGGCCTTGTAAAGACACCAGTCAAACCAGATTACAGCCAGCCAGCCTAATGACTTCACTTACCTTAATTAACTCTAAAGGCCCTGTGTCCAAGCACAATCACACACTGAGATACTGAAGTGTTAAGTTTCCTATACAGGAATTTTCAGGGGATATAAGCCAACCTATAACACTCACCAATGTATTCTGACAAAATAATGTCTTCATAGCCACACATCAGTTTTGCTCCCTACTGGAGACTGTCAAAGGCTAATCTTGAGTACCTAGTGATTATATTTTGTGATGATCAGTGGAAGGCAGGATAAATTTAAGTTCCATAAACATTTGAAATCTTCACATAATAGCCATAATTTTAGCCTAACATTAAGGATTATAGGCTTCAGTGGAATGGAGGTACAGAAGGTGGGAAGGTGGGACTTATATTGGAGGGATCATTCTAACTAAAGGTGTGGAGACTGGACAGTTCAGGATGAGTTCATAGCATGGTGCCCCCTATAACATTTTGGAAATAGAGGACATTGAGATTGGGGGATAAGAAGGAGCAGCAAATTTATGAGGTTAAAAATCTTGATCTACTTGCTCACTTGAAATTCTCTCAGCACAAAAAATAAAAATTATGCTCAGAATCCTACTGCTCATGCTTGACACGTGAGTCTACACAAGCATGAGTTCATGTGCCCCAAAGATCCATTACATGCAAATGCCTGGAAGAGAAAATTTTATCATATTCTCTGCAAAGTTGTCTGTCCTGCGTTCAACAAATGTTCTTGTGTCTTTGGGGTACAGCCAAGAATCTGAAGAATATCTATTCTTTCCATGCAGGGTCTGGCCTTCTCACAGTTCTTGGACACAGAACAGATCATTACAAATGCATCAAGAATAAAGGATTCTGTCTCTATTCCAACTGCCCCATGTACTCCAAACATGAAGGCACCTGCTATAAGGGGAGAGCCAACTGCTGTATGGCACAACCCTGAATGGCATCAAGAACAAGGAAGCCATGCGAAAGATGCACAGCCATTGTTTTAATAAAGGGAAGGTTTTCTGAAGACATACTTCTTCAGATCAAAATGAGTTATGTGTCAATTTTAAAAAGTTAGGAAATTTTAAAAATTTTAAAAAGTTAGGAAAAACTGTAAGGCTAGGTTACTGGGTTTGGAATAACAGACAGGACAGCTTACAAAGCCTGCTTACCCATAGTACTGATGGCCACAAGATGAGATGCCAGTGTCCTTGATTTTGTCATCAAACCATATGTGATTGATTCAGACAGGCCACAAGGGGCAGTGAATTCCTGGTAAGGCCAGTGGGCATAGTTGTTAGGTTTCTTGAGGTCTGGTAGAGGATGCCACCCCTTCTGTGGTTTTTGCATCCAGCTCAGTGAACATGCCTATCAGCAGACCCAGGCCTGCTACCTCTTTCTACTGGGGTTAAAGCAGTGGTGGGTTGAACTTAGATTTAGAAACCCACATATCACCATAAATCATTCCTCCAAAGTCTCCTGCTCCAGGAATAGTATCTGGGTTTGTACATCAGCATTTTCTATTTAGCTGAATTTGTGTAAGCACAAAGCATTCTAGGGGCTGAGACACATCTGTGTTTCTGGCCTTCCTCACTTATGCCTGCAGAAACCCATGAGTGGAGGAAAACAGGTTATATTCACTTTCCCAAAATATATATCTTCCAGCTTATAGATGTTTGAATGTAAAAGGTTGTCCCAAGCTTCATGCTTAACTCCCAGTTTATGGAGACTTTGGGGAAGCAGAGACTTCTTGGGTGGTGTCTGTCTCCAGGAATAGCCCTTGGAATGTTATAGCCCAGTCACACTTGAGAGCATGCAGATCATTCTCTGTACTTATACTTCACTGATGAGATTTGGTACTCAGCTCTCTGCTCTGCTCCTAGTGAGCTTCCCTTGCCATGATGAAACTTTTCCCAACACTATAAGCCAGTAATACACTGTTTCCTTTAATCATAAAGCTTCTGCTGGTCAGGTGTTTTGTTCCAGGAATGAAAAGATAACTGCTACACTGTACCTGGTAACACACACGATACCTTTATCACCTTAGTCTGCAATCACAGCTTCACCCTCCACACCTATCAATCCTAGGCATAAATGATATTAACCCAGGATAAAAACATTTGTTCCCTGGGCCCAAATAATATACTTCTGTGCAATGCTCACTTCTGTTGAGAAGAATTGAGAGAAGAACATACTGATCCTGGGGAAGATATTAACTGGACATAGGCATTTTGGTTACCTGGGTACAGAAGTTTGAATTACAAGGACCAAGAGTCTTTCCTAACCTTAAAACCTACAAGACAAACCAGATCATTATACTCTAAGAAGGAATCCCATGTCATTTGGGTCACCTCTTTCTGAAACTAGCTTGTGCCTTTGGGGCCTGCTCAAATCTGAGCACATATAAATCCCTTCCTCTGATTGATGATGGGCTGTTCTGTGCTTGCCTAGCTTATTGGACTGGTATGTCAGATAACAGCCAGATCACTCACGACGGGCAGATCAAAACACATGGTAATGGGTTGAGCCATGGTCAATGGAGAAAGATTAGCAGTGTAAGCTTTCAATACTGTACAGGGTCGCTCCCCAGGAAGACATGACCTTCCTTTCATTCACAGAAGTTTGGGAACATACAATGGTTTCCATCTGCTAAATGGTTGGGAAACCATCTCTCTGTCTTATGGTTCAAGTACCACTTTTGTTCATTTGACATAGAAATTATCTGTTCAGACATATGTCAAACAATATTTTAAAATATAGTCAGCAAAAGTCCAAAGAATATTAAAATATGTTTGCATGCATGTGAGGTGAGAGACATGCCTGGGTTTTTTCACTCTGAAAACAAACACCAGACATGTGTACCAGTTTTTGCATCTGGCTTTACATGGGTGCTAGAGAATTGAACTCAGACAAGCAGGTTTTGCAAGCAAGCACCTTTAACTGGTGAACCAGGTCTCGACTATTGAAATTTATTGGAAATAACTATCATAGCAGATTATTGCAATGAAAATAGTGGAGCTTCTTAAAGGAAGCACACATCATAATATCCTGTAGGCATTCTCAGAGAGGAGCTTTTTTTTTTTTTTAACAAACAAAAATTAGGATTGCATTAAACATTTTGAAACAATAGTTCTCTGTCACAATGGTTAATAAAGTGAGTATCAACAGGCCAACATTTAACATACCACTACTGGGCAGAGATCCCTTCTATGTAGGATTGTAGTAGTCTTTTTTTATTTACTTGCGACAGAGGGAGAGAGAGAGAGAGAGACATAGAAAATGGGCATGCCAGGGCTTCTAGTCACTGCCAAAGAACTCCAGATGCATGGGCCACTTTTGCATCTGGTTTACATGGGCCCTGGAGGAATTGAACCTGGGTCCTTTGGCTTTGCAGGAAAGTGCCTTAACTGTTCACCCATTCCTCCAGCCCTGTAGTATCCTTTATGTCAGATGGTTGCACAGGGTCTAGTGAAAATTACTACCTATCTTTTTGACTAAGAACTCTATCTTCACTTTGTAATTATGTGAGCAGAAATGATGCCAGAATGTATTCCAGAGCTCCATGAGTGAAGAAAACTTCAACTTGAATTCACTAGTCTCTGGCAAATGCAGTATATACACCCAATGCTATTATATAACATTTCCCAATTTCTGGTAGAATTAAATCTTTACTGTGATGAGTCATGTATATTTCCCAGGGGCTACAAGAGAATGACCTGTTTAATACTCTTGGCAATTAATAGGCTTACTGTAGAGTAGCATTTAATCTAAATGAGATTTGAAACAGAACAAAACAAGAATCATCTCTTCATAACTTCCAAACCTTGTTAATGTTAATGTTTGTTTCTTTTGGTAGGATCAGCATAATTAATTCTATTTTGACTCTAATGACTTTCACATTTCTTTTTATAGTTCAAGTAAGAAGTTCTGACCTGCAAAAATGATATGTTGTTAAGGATACTTATGCTGCCTTCACAGAAACTTTTCCTCACAGTAATATTAAAAGTACTGTCCTCTAAACATCCTAGTGAGGATAAGTATGGTAAGTAAAGAAGTGTGGCACATTAGAGTGACAAACACACTCTCAATGACTCTAAGTATGGGGATACCTATCTCCATAGTAAGTAAGGGAAGATTGGATCATTCCAGTCTGCACTTTTTAGCTACGTGTTTCATCCAACCAACTAAACATTCAGTTAGAGACTCTTTTAAGTCCCCGAGTTACATTAAATACAGGATCTCTATCTAAATAGGCACATGTTAATTGGTACATTTGGTCAGATTGAACTTTGTTCACAGTTCTATTCATCTAACAACTATTGTGACATAGATTTCTCAAATTTATGTTTGTATAAATTTAAAAAATTAAAGTGGATCATTTGAAGGCAGTGAGCCGCCTCAAGGGTCACATGTCGTGCCTCTCCTTAAGGGTCTTGCATTAACTCTCATCTGATGACACAACTAGAAGCAAAATTGACAGGGGAACCCAGAGGTGTTCTACATGGCATTTGATTTAGGCACAATCACCATTTCCCGAGGAAATGCAGAGTTGATGTAATCAGATGGTGGAATTGCTTCACCTGACAGGAAGTTCTTCAGAAGTTAGCAGCTCAGTGTCACAGCTTCATTGGGGTGCTTGTGCACACCTGACCTTGACCTTTCTGGAGTCTATTTCTTCCCCACTGGTGCTGTAATTTTAATAATAGACACTGTGAGTCTGGGGATTCAAGTTACATTTTACTTTAGCCTCTCCATGGGGTGAGATTCTGGATTTGATTTTCAGAATCTCAGCCCTTTATTTATATCACATACAAAATCTTTCCAAAATGGGTTAAATAGTTAAATGAATTCAAAACTCAAAAACTACTGGGGAAAAAAAGCTGTATCACAGAGGTCTTGGTGATGATTTCTTGCATACAACCTTAAACAGTAATATCAAATATAGAAAGAGAGGGACTTACAGCACCTGACCTCGCCACACCTCCCAGGGAAGAAAAGGCAAGAAGTTGAGGGTTCAAATATAGACAGAGATTATTTCAAGCTAAAATGTTTCTACATGACAAAGGAGCAAAAGGGATAGAAAACCAGCATAGTAGAGAATATTGTTATATGATTCATTTAAAAGGGGTTAATATCCAACATACAATAACTACAGCAATTCAGTAGGAAGAAAACACAGACACCAAATTTAAAATGGGCCAAAGACATGAGCATTCTCAAAAGAAGACACACAAATGGAGAGGAAATTCAGGAAAATGTGCTCATGATTACTAGTCAATAGAGAAGTTGAAAGCAAAACCACAAGGTTCAGTTCTTCAGGATCCATGTAAAGTTGGATGTAAAGTGGTGTGGAACATATATATGTGATCCCATCCCAAAGGACTTCAAACAGGGGCCAGCAAGTCTGTTATTCTTTTGCAGTCTGGCATTTGTAGTGGCAAGAGAACTTGTCTCAAAGAAGGTGGAGCACAGACATCTTAAAGTTGTTCTCTGACCTCCACATATATATGGGATTATGTATAACCATACAAATATGTAGCTGTACTCATAAAATATCCATATATATATGCACAACACACAAATATACACATGACAAAAACATCAAACAAAAGTTTCAAAAGATATATTATCAAGTTTTACATTAAAAACTTTCCCAGAATAATGCTTGAAATACATATAGGGGGACTTCCTGTCAAGATGGTAGACTGGTAACCATTCTAGGGCTCTGGGGTGAAATCAGGCAAGAACTGTGGGACTCCAGTACTAGTAGGTCTTGGAAGACATCCATTAGCTGGGCGTGGGGTGGACATTTGGGAATCTGCCAATTGCTATACTCTGCAGGAACTCTACTAGTCCCTTATGATGGGGCTGGCTGGTTCCTCCCTAACTAGGGCTGGCCAAGGTCAAGTGGATATGGCAGAGAAGTTGGGTATCTGCCTTCCTTAACACACCATGCATTCAGATAGGGGACTGACACACTGAGCAGGTACACACATTGCAGGAGCTAGGGCCCAAGCTTCAACCCCAAGACTTATGGTGCCTGCCATCATTCTAGCCTCAGCCAATCTCCAGTGATCAGAACCCACCTACATGGTCTCAGTATACTGGCTCAGTCCATGGTCACCTCCACAGACCAACACTCCCATACAAGCCACCTTTGTGGACTCATAACTGAGTCCCAGTTGGCAGAGCCCTGTGTCTCACCCCAGTCTTCCTCCCACTCCCCACATTCACCTGCAGGTACCCCCTTGGTGCCACACTCCTGCCTCAGATGAGTAGCACATAAATATATTGCAAGTGCCCACCAGCAGAGTACTTGTGTAACCTCTACTACAACCTGCTAGGCTGAGGTACAGTGGGGGAGCACGGTCAAGTGATACTGAGACCCATAGTCAAGGCATGGTGTGATACAGGCTGAAGAGATTCCATATCTCCAATTCAGTTCCATTATCAGCCACCAGCCAATAACTGCTGGCATACTTGAAATCTCCACAACCTGGGCATCTGTGAATATAATGCCATCACATTCTAATTTGGTTCAAACACAAAACAATGCACTCACTGAAGATCATACAAGAGCAACTCTTTGCTTCCTCCTTATGAAAACAAGACTGTTACCCCAAGATGGGTAAACACAATGCATAGAAAAAAATAACTAAACACAATAAAACAAGCTGAGAGATCTCCACCAATATTGCCTAGTTCCACAATAGAAGGCTCCAGTGAAAACATAGAGAAGACAAGACAACAGAAACAAAATCTTAAAATGAAAGCACAGTAAACTTATGAAATAAATTAAATGAGACCCTGACCAACCCAATCGTGGAACTGAAAGCAAATCATCAAAATACTAACAATTGCACAAAATATATGCAACAGAATCTTATAACACACAGCTTTTATCACTAGGTTTAACTTCACTGAGAGTCACCAGAGATCTCAAAAGACAGATAAATGAATTACAGATGAGTCAACAAATAGATTTCAATTACCAGCTGATTAAGCTAATTTAAGACATAATCAAATGCAAGAATGAATTCCAAGATGCATCAAGAAACTCAAACCTTGACCTGAAATTGTAACTCAACAAACAGATGGATATTAAGCAGAAAAATGCAACAGAAAACAAAAATCAAATAGAGCTTTTGAAAGTCTCTCTAGACACTCTCACTAACAGTTGATTACATGAAGGATAGAGCCTCAGATATGGAATACAAGACAGAAGAAACTGACTGGGAGTCCAAAGACCTTGATAAATTCAAAAAATCATGTAAGCAGAATATGAATGAACTGCAGGATACCTTAAAACAACCAAAAATCTGGATCATGGATATACTGGAAATTGAAGAAATTCAGGCCAAAGGCATAGAGAGCATAGTCAACAAAATTATTGAAGAGAAATTTTCCCACTCTCACAAAATAAAGAGAACGATCCAGATACAAAAAGTCCACAGAACACCAAATAGACAGGACCAAATAAGAAACTCTTCAAGACCCAGCAAGGTTAAAACTCTAAACAATGAAAACAAAGAGAAAGTGCTAAAAGCAGAAAGAGAAAAACAATTCATTACATACAAAGGCAATCCTATCAGAATTACCACCAAGTTTTCAATGGAAACCCTGAAATCCAGAAGGGCTTGGAATAGCATTCTTCAAAGTCTAAAAAACTATGACTTCCAACCAAGGCTACTGTACCCAATGAAATTATCCCTCATAACAGAAGAAAGGAAAATTTTCCATGATAAAAGCCAGCTCTATGATTATATGAAAACAAAGCCAAACCTACAGAGAATATTTTAGAGCATATTCCACACAAAAGATTTGAACAGGTAAGCTCAAAGGCCTACAAGAGGATGAACACAATAAAAAAAACTAGAGCAGACACAAAAACCTACCAAGCCCAAGAAAGCACCAAACCCCTTAAAGCCTCCATCATTGCAGAGATTAAATCTAACCTCACAGTTATAACTTTGAATATTAATGTTCTTAACTCTCCTATCAAAAGATACAAGTGGGCTGGAGAGATGGCTTAGCGGTTAAGCGCTTGCCTGTGAAGCCTAAGGACCCCCGTTCAAGGCTCGGTTCCCCAGGTTCCACGTTAGCCAGATGCACAAGGGGGCGCACGCATCTGGAGTTCGTTTGCAGAGGCTGGAAGCCCTGGCCCGCACATTCTCTCTCTCCCTCTATCTGTCTTTCTCTCTGTGTCTGTTGCTCTCAAATAAATAAATAAAAATTTAAAAAAAAATCTTTAAAAAAAAGATACAAGTGACAGAGCAGATCAGAAAAATGGACTCTTCCATCTATTGTCCTCAATAAGATGTTCTAACCATTAAGGAGAGATATCTCATCAGGGTAAAAAGATGCAAAATGGTTTTCCAAGCATAAGAAACAAGTAGGTGTAGCTACATTAATAACTAAAAAAATAGACTTAAAATGCAAAGTAATTAAGAAAGACAAAGAAAGCCACTTTTTACTCAAAGGAATAATCCAATAAGAGGATATCACAATCTTATATCTGTAAGCACCAAACACAGGCGCACCACCTTTTATAAAACAAAATCTACTTGGCGACAAACAGCATAAATCCCAATACCATCATAGTAGAAGACTTCAGTAACCATTGTCATCAATAGACAGGTCATATAAGCATAAAATCAGCAGGAAAATAAGGCAACTTAACAATATCACAGACCAAGTAGACCTAACATACATATACAGAGCATTCCATCCCATTTCCACAAAATGCACATTCTTCTCAGCAGCCCATGGAACTTTCTCCAAAATAGAGCATATATTAGGGCATGAAGCATGCCTCTGTAAATTCAGGAAAATTGATGGTAACTTCCTGCATCATATCTGACCACAATATGTTAAATCAAGAAATATTAAAAACAAGATAAACAACAGAAAATAAACCAGCTCCTAGAGATTGAGTGACATATTATTAAATAATGAATGAATCAAGGAAAACATTAAAAAGGAAATTAGAAATTTTCCAGAACCGAATGATAACAAAAATGCAACATACCAAAACTTATAAGACACAATGAAGGTTGTTCAAAGGGGAAAACTATAGCATTTACATGCCTTCATAACAAAGGCAGAGAGTTATCAAATTAATAACTGAACCATCCACCCAAAAGTATTGAAAAGCAAGAAAGATCCAACCCTAAGAGCTCCACAAAGAAAGAAATAAGTAAGATCAGACCAGAAATTAATAATTGGACACTATGAAAAGGATTTAAAGTTGATTAAATGGAGAACTGGTTCTTTGAAAAAATAGTCTAGATTGATAAATCCCTGGCCTATTTGTTCAAGAGAAATAAGAGAAGTCTCAAATTAACAAAATTAGAAAAGAATGAAGGAGGTCACAACACATAGCAATGAAATTGGAAGTATAATCAGGACATAATATAAAATCCTCTGCTCCTCAAAATTGGATAACCTGGAAAAAATAGATGAATTATAGACATATACCACCTGCTACAACTAAATCCAGAGCAGGTAAATCTCCTAAACAAATGTATTGCATCCATAAAGGTTGAAAATATAATTAAAAACCTCCACAAGAGCAGTAGAGATGGCTTAGAGGCTGAGGTACTTGCTTCTTATGAAGCTGAAGGACCCAATTTTGACTCCCCAGGCTCCACATAAGCCAGATGCACATGGAGAGGCATGTATCTGAAATACATTTATGGTGGCTAGAGGCCCTAGTTTGCCCATTCTCATTCTCTCTTTATGCCCCCCCCCCTCTGAAAATAAATAAATAAAATTCTAAAAATCTCTGCAAAATAAAACATCCAAAGCCTGATGTATTCTTAGGTGAATTGTACCAAACCATTGAGGAACAGAAACCACTTTTTCTCAACATGTTTCACATAATCAGAGAATAGGAAATTCTCTCCAACTCTGTCTATAAAGCTAGCATCACACTAATACCAAAACCAGACAGAAATACAGCAAGTTAACTATAGACCTATATAACTGATGTATTTAGATGCAAAAAACAGAACAAAATCCTCACGAACTGCACCCCAGTCTGAGTTTCCTGCAGTGATAGTGTGCTAGTGAGTGTATAGTGGTCTGGAATGAGTACACTAGACCCCTCCTTCTTGGTTCTTCCCAGTTCCCAGGTGCCAGTTCCCTGAGCCAGTCTGTGTGCTGAAAGGCAGAGTACCAAGTAAGTAGGCAAGATCCCTGTTCTCTTGGTTCTCCTAGTCTCCTAGTCCTGGCAGGTCCCATTGTTCCTTGCTTGAGCAGCCCTGGGCCCTCTGTGAGCTGTGGAATTAGGCCTTTTGCTCTGGTATCCTAACTGGCCACTGAATATCAAGATCCCTGTTAACCTGAGTCAAAGGGTGCATGGGCCAAAGGACAAAAACTGGCTTTCTCCTCAATAAAATAGTCTTCCTAAAATGGGTAGACAACAATGCAAAGCCAATGAAAATCAGAAAACTGAGAGATCTCTACAAAGGATGCCTACTCCTATAGTGGAAGCCTCCAAGGAAATCATATAGAAATAAGCAGAAATTCATTCCAAAAATGAAAACACAACATTCAATGAGAACTTGATCAAAAAACTTTCTGAACTAGAAACAAATCATCAAAGAACGAACAATCATGTCAACAAAATTGAATAGAATTGTCTCCTAGAGCATTCAGCTTTTGACAATAGGCTTAACTTGATTGAAGAAAATGTTAGAACTCTCCAAAGAAGTCAGGAGTGGTGGTATATGCCTTTAATCCCAGCACACGGAAGGCAGAGGTAGGAGTATCACCATGAGTTCAAGGCCACCCTGAGATTACATAGTGAATTACATGTTAGCTTGGACTTGAGTGAATCCCTACCTCAAAAAAACAAAAATATGAAGAAAAAATACAAAAGAACTCTCCAAAGAGGGATGAGTAATTTGAAGGTAAGTCAAGAAATGGAAGATATCAACAACTGGTTGATTAAACTTAATGAAGACTTGATCAAATGCAAGAAGGAACTCCAGACAGAATCAAGAAAACCAGGACTTGAAATCATAAATCAAAAAGAGATAGATACTATGCAAAATAAAACAAAGGAAAATAACTTATAAAACCTTATAAAAACCTCTCTAAAACCCCTCACCAACAGAATTACTCAAGTGGAAGATAGAACCTCTGACCTGGAAGACAAGACAGAAGAAACTAATCAGTAGGCCAAAACTCTGCTAAGTTCAAAAAATCAAGTGAACAGAATACAAGGGAACTGTGTGACACCATAAAATTACCAAGCATCCAGATCATGGGTAGACCAGGAGGAGAGAAAATCCAGGCCAGAGGCATCGAGACCATATTCAACATAATCATTGAAGAAAATTTTCTGAATCTCTCAAAAGAGAGGCCCATCCAGATACAAGAAGACCACAGAACACCAAACAGAAAGGACCAAAGAAGAAACTCTCCAAGACACATACATCACAGTGAAAACTTGTAACAATTGAAACAAAGATCGAGTGTTAAAGGCAGCAATAGAGAAACAATTCACAACATACAAATACAAAGGCAATCCCATCAGAATTACATCAGATTTCTCAAAGGAAACCCTGAAAGCCAGGAAGGCCTGGAATGGATGACTTTAAAGTCTGGAAAACTATGGATTCCAACCCAAACCTGCAAAGAATACTTGAGGGAATACTCCACACAGAACAGTCAAACAACCAATCTCAAGAGGCAACAAGAAAACAATCACAATAACCAAACTAATCCAGGCTCAAAATAGTACAAAACACAAGAAAGCACAAAACCCCATAAAACACCTCATCAGGGAAGGGATTAATTCAAACCTCATAGTAATCACCTTAAATATTAATGGCCTTAACTCACCCATCAAAATATTCAGGTTATCAAGATGGATCAAAACACTGGATCCTTCAATCTGCTGTCTTCAAGAAACCTACCTCACCACTAAAGATAGACACCTCCTAAGGTGAAAGGTTGGAAAATGATATTCCAAGCAAATCGAAGTAAAAAAACAAGTGGGTGATGCTATATTAATATCTGATACAATCGACTTCAAACCAAAAGTAATCAAAGAAGACAAAGAAGGCCACTTCTTACTCATCAAGGGAATAATCCAACAAGAACACAACACAATCATAAATATATATGTGCCAAATACAGGTGCACCACAGTTTATAAAACCAAATCTATTCAACAATAAAACAGAAATAAAGACCAACACCATCATAGTCAGACTCCAGTACTCCCCTATCATTAATAGACAGATCATCCAAGCAGAAAATCAACATGGAAATAATAAAGCTCAACAACATTATAGATCAACTAGACCAAACGGATATCTGCAGAATGTTCCACCCCAACTCTACAGAATACACATTCTTCTAGCAGCCCATGGAACCTTCTCCAAAATTGACCATATATTAGGGCATAATGCATGTCTTCATAAATTCAGGAAAATTGAAGTAACTTCCTGCATCATATCAGATCACAATGCTTTAAAGCTATAAATTAACAACAAGAGATACATCAAGAACTCTACCAGGTCCTGGAAACTAAGCAATACACTTTTAAACAATGAATGGGGCATGGAAGATATCAAAAAAGAAATTTTAAAATTTCTAGAATTGAATAATAATGAAAATACAGTCTACCAAAACTTATGGGACACAATGAAGGCAGTCATAAAGGGAAATTCATAGCCCTAAATGCCTTCACTACAAAAACAGAGAGATCCCAAATTAATAAACTGACAGTCCACTTAAAGGTACTAGAAAAAACAAGAAAAATCCAACCCAAAACTCCACATGGAAAGAAAAAAGAAAGATTAGAGCAGAAATTAATGAATTGGTAACTAAGAAAATAGCTTTTTAAAAATCAATAAAATAAATAGTTGGTTCTTTGAGAAGATAAACAAGATTGACAAACACATGGCCAACTTGACCAAGCCAAAGAGAGAGAGGGGGGGGGGGAGATCTTAAATTAACAAACGCAGAAATGAAGAAGGAGAAATCACAACAGACATCAATGAAATTGGAAGAATCATAAGAGAATACTTTGAAAATCTTTACGCCACAAAATTAAATATTCTGGAAGAAATGGATGTATTGCTAGAAACATACCAACTACCAAAACTAAACTCATAACAGATTAAACTCCTGAACAAAACTATCATACCCATGGAGATTAAGATGTAATCAAAAACATCCCCCAAGAGAAAAGTCCAGGACTGGATGGCTCTCAGATATTTTCTATCAAACCATTGAATAACTGAAACCAATTTTTCTCAAAACTGTTCCACATAATCAGAGACCAGGGAATCCTCCTTGATTCCTTTTTTGAAACTAGAATCACTCTAATACCAAAACCAGACAGAGATGCAACAATGAAAGATAACTATAGGCCTATATCCCTAATGAACTTAGATGCAAAGATCCTGAACAAAATTCTTGAAAATCAAACTCAACAACACATCAAAAATATTATCCACCTTGATCAAGTATGTTTCATCCCAGGGATGCAGGGATGATTTAACATGTGGAATTTGGTCAATGTAATGCAACAAATAAATAAATTGAACCATAAGAACCACATTATCATCTCAATTGATACAGATAAGGCCTTTGACAAAATATAACACCACTTAATAATCAAAACATTGGAAAGAATAGGCATAGAGGGTTCATATCTCAACACAATAAAAGCTATATAAAGTCCCTAAAGCACAAATAGTACTTAATGGGAAGAAGTTCAAGGAGTTCCCACTGAGATCCAGAACAATACCAGTGCCCACTCTCACCACTGTTCTTCAACATAGTACTAGAAGTACTAACCCAAGCAATAAGACAGGAGAAAGAAATAAAAGGTATTCAAATTGGAAAGGAAGATGTCAAGTTAGCCCCATTTGCAGATGACATGATCCTATATATAAGTGACCTGAAAGTCTCCATCTCAAAACTTATAAAAGTGATAAATTCCTTCAGCAAAGTGGCAGGATATAAAATCAATGCACAAAAATCAGTAGATTTTTTTATATGCAAAGGACAAATAAACAGAGAAAAAAAATCAGTGAGGCTGTCCCATTTTCAATAGTAACAATAACAACAAAATACCTAGGAATAACACTAACCAAGAATGTGAAAGACCTATATAGTGAAAACATAAAAACACTCAAGAAAGAAATGGAGGAGGGCTTGAGAAGATGTAAAGTCC
The DNA here is from genome assembly GCF_020740685.1 of Jaculus jaculus. Lineage (NCBI taxonomy): Eukaryota > Metazoa > Chordata > Mammalia > Rodentia > Dipodidae > Jaculus > Jaculus jaculus. Next base: position 47,860,372 of record NC_059113.1, on the reverse strand, counting down.
TGCCATGCTTGTGGTTAGGTAGAATTAATATTGCGAAAACAGCAATTCTACCAAAAGCAACATGCAGATTTAACATAATACCAATACAAATCCCAGCATCATTCTTCACAGAGATTTTTTAAAAATCTCAAAATTCATATGGCATGGCAGGAGGCCTCAAATATCCAAACATATCCTCAGGGGGGGAAAAACCACCTCTGGTGGTATCATCATACCTGAGCTAAAGTTATATGACAAAGGCATAGTGACCAAAAACAGCATGATACTGGAGTAAAAATAGAAAGATAGACAAATGGAACAGAATTGAAGACCCAGATCTAGGTCAAGTAACTACAGCTGCATACACTGTAGAAAAGACAGCATCTCCAGCAAATGTTAGACAGATTAGATGACCATATGTAGAAAAATGAAATTAGACCCATTCATTTAGCCATATATGATGGATTAAAGGCCTCAATATAAGAGTTAAAATTCTTCAACTACTTGAAAAAGAAGTAAGAGGCACTCTCAACAAATGAAGAAAGAGAAACCTGGGACATGACTTCCTGAACAAAACCATAGTAGCCCAGGAAATTAAACAAGCACTCAACCAATGGGATCTCATGAAGATAAAAGGCTTTTGCAGAGACAAAAATACCATGAGCAGTGTGGGGAGCCACGCTGGCTTCGTCAGGCTTTGCTGCGTCAGCTTGTTTACTGCTTTTGTATCCTAATTGTTTGCACATGAGCATATGACGTTATCCTAACATGGCTGCTCACCTATCCCGATTGGGTGATGCAAAGTCATCTGATGAGACTTAAGCCAACCAGACAACGTTTCACATCCACATGACCACAAGTATATAAGCTTGGCGCTCCGTAGGGTCGGGATCCTTCTCTCTTTCAGTTTGGAGCTCCCAATAAAGTGTGCTTGAGAAGAATCCTGTTGTCGTTCTTCCTGCTGGCAGGAGGGGCGCAACAAGTGGTGCCGAAACCTGGGACTTGTCAACAAACGGCCAATTGAGAGGACCCCTGAGGATACTTCCGAGGGAGGATTCAGAACTCAACACACGGAGCGGCGGTACTGGTAAGTTCCCCTGGATGTGCTATATGCTAAGTTTTGGCTTGTAACTGATCTGTAAGTCTGATATACATAAGTTAGTTGATCATCTCAAATGTATATAAGGTTGCAGAATGGGACACCACCATTCCACCTTTTTGGAGCCACTAGGTAGGGAGGACAAACGTTGTGAAGAGGTGATCAGGGAAGGTCAACGCATATTAGCACATCATCAAGATAGCATGTCAGAGTCTGAAGAAAATAAAAGGGGAAAACAAAAAAAGGTTAAAATAAAAATAGAACCTAGGTTTCAGACAGAACAGAATAAAAGTGCACAGAATAAAAGTTAAATGCAAAAGGGAGGGCCAAATTCAGGTCCGAAGCTATATCCAGATTTGACGGAACTTGTAAATTTATAGATAGAAAGTTCTAGTGAATCTAAGGGAGAAGAATTAACTCCAGAGGAAGAACAGGATTTTGAGGAAGTAAAGGCCGAGTGTGGTCGGGAATGTTCTAGACCCAGAAAAGATGGTGTCTTTGCTCCTCCACCAGCTTATGCCTCTACGAGCAAGAGGTGTAAACAACAAGATGGTCTACTTCTGCCTGGGGCATGTGCTTCATCCGGATGTAGTTTGATAAAACCAGATACTTGGAGAAAGCTGGCTAGTGCTTATCCAGTTTTTGAGACTCATGATATACATGTTAGATACCATGAACCTATAGGGTATAAGGAGCTCAAGGATCTTGCAGAAGCTGCTAGAACTTATGGGATAAATGCTTCTTTTACTATGGCATTGTTAGAACGTCTTGCCAATAGAGCTTTGACCCCAGCAGATTGGTTTGGAGTCTCTAAGACTTGTCTAAGCCTAGGACAGTATTTAGACTGGAAATCTTTATACACTGATGCTGCCCAAAGTCAAGCCAGAACTAATGCAGCAAATGGTCAGCCTGTATGGAATTTTGATATGCTTATGGAACAAGGACAATGGCTTAATAATCAGATTGCCTTTCCTCTTGAAGTTTATACACAAATAAATAACATCACTCTTAGAGCCTGGAGGGCATTGCCAAATAAAGGGGAAGTATCAGGCAACCTTACAAAAATTATTCAGGGAGCTACTGAACCATTTTCAGACTTTGTAGCTCGCATGATGGAAGCAGCTGGTCATATTTTTGGTGATGCTGACCAAGCCATGCCACTTGTGGAACAACTAATTTATGAGCAATGCACTAAAGAAAGACTGTAGGAGGGCAATTACGCCCTGGAAGGGAAAAGAACTTCAGGCTTGGATGAAAACCTGCAGAGAAGTTGGCGGTCCACTATCTAATGCAGGGCTTACTGCAGCAGTCTTGGCTGCCACTAGGGGGCACAGAGGAACTTCTTCATGCTTTAAATGTGGGAAGACTGGACATTTTAGAAAACAATGCCCTCAAGATAATTCTAGAGTGCAGGGTCAGGTGCGCTTGCCTGGCTTATGTCCTAAGTGTAAAAAGGGAAAACATTGGGCGAATGAGTGTCGCTCTGTCAAAGATATCAATGGACGACCAATTAATCAGTCAACAGCTAATACAAAAAACGGGGTCAGGGGCCCCCGACCTCAGTGGCCCCTGTCCTTAGAAAAACTCCTAGCAGCAAAAGAACTAATACAAGAGCAATTGTCATTAGGTCACTTAGAAGCTTCTCACTCTCCTTGGAATACTCCTATTTTTGTTATTAAAAAGAAGTCTGGAAAATGGCGGCTACTTCATGATCTCCAAGCTGTAAATGCACAAATGCAAATTATGGGTCCGATTCAGCGAGGTCTCCCTTTGTTATCTAGCTTGCCGAATGGCTGGCCTCTTATTATTATTGACATAAAAGACTGTTTCTTCTCCATTCCTTTGGCTTTGGAAGATTGTAAACGATTCGCCTTTACTCTACCAGCTGTCAATCATGAGGAACCTGATCAACGGTTTCAATGGTGAGTTCTCCCGTGAGGGATGGCCAATAGTCCTACTATCTGCCAACATTATGTAAGCCTAGCAATAGCACCTACTAGAAAGAGATTCCCAAAATTGAGGATTTGCCACTATATAGACGATATCCTTTTAGTGGCTCCCATAGAGAATATTTTGTCAAAAGCTTTTCTATCTCTCAAGAAGGATCTTGAAGTCTATGGTTTACATATAGCTAGTGAAAAGGTACAGAAAGGACAGGTAGGTGATTTCCTCGGAGCAACAATTACTAAACATATTATTAGACCTCAAAAATTACAAATTAGAATAGATGAATTGAGGACATTGAATGATTTTCAAAAGTTGGTAGGGGATATAAATTGGATCAGACCATATCTAAAGATTCCTACCCATGAGCTGAGACCCCTATTTCAAATATTGGAAGGTGATTCACATATTTCTTCATTTAGAGCTTTAACTCCAGCTGCACGAGTAGCTATTTTTAAAGTAGAGCAAGCGTTACAGTCTGCACAGTTATGCAGAATAGTCCCAGGACAACCTATTTTATTGTGCATTCTTGCTACGCCAGAAACTCCTACAGGAGTCTTATGGCAACAAGGTCCCTTGCTTTGGATACATTCTCATTCTTCTCCTAAAAAATGCATAGAGCATTATCCTACTATGGTAGCCACCCTTGCTCTTCAAGGTATAAAGTCATCTTTGATGCACTTTGGTGTGGCACCTGATTCTTTGATTACCCCTTATAACTCTGAACAGGTACGTATTTTAGCTGCTACTACTGATGATTGGGCCATATTGATGTGTTCCTTCTCTGGAAAATTGGATAATCATCTACCCAAAGATCCTTTATTACATTTTGTCTCGCTACACCCCATTGTGTTCCCTAAGATTACCTCGCAGTCACCTATTGCTGATGCTTTAGATATCTATACTGATGGCTCTAAGACAGGCGTTGGAGCCTATGTAATTCAGGGACAACAACCAGTTACTGTACAATTTGAACCAAATACTCCTCAAATAGTGGAATGCCAAATTGTATGTCATGTGTTTGAACTTTTCAGTGAATCTTTTAATCTCATTTCTGATTCTCAGTATGTAGTTAATGCTATTAAAAATCTAGAAGTAGCAGGCCTCATAAAAGATTCTAGTCCTGTTGCTGTATATTTATCTAAATTGCAACATTTAATTTGGTCTCGAACCAATCCATTTTTTATTCAACATATTAGAGCTCATTCTATGCTTTCTGGTCCCATGGCTGTTGGCAATGATTTTGCTGATAAAGCCACACGGGTTTTTTTTCCTTCTGTCCTTGGATAATTTGTCTAAGGCTTGGGATTTCCACAAATTGTATCATGTGTCCTCTGCAGTGCTGCGTAAAAAATTTAATATATCTTGGGCCATGGCACATGATATAATTTTCAACTGCCCTGCCTGTGCCCCTTTCTTGCACTCTCCTCATATTGGCATTAATCCCCGGGGACTGCATCCGGGAGAGATTTGGCAAATGGATGTTACGCATATACCATCTTTTGGCAAGTTGCAATATGTACATGTGCCTATCTATACCTGTTCAGGAATTATTTATGCTTCTCCTTTTGTTGGTGAACGTACTCAGCATGTTATTACTCATTGTTTAGAGGCCTGGGCAGCTTGGGGTAAGCCCCAGGTGTTGAAGACAGACAATGGACCTGCTTATACTGCAAAAGGTTTTCGCCAGGTTTGTGATGCTGTGGGCGTCGCTCATACCACTGGCCTTCCTTATAACCCGCAAGAGCAAGGCATTGTTGAACGAGCCCATCGTTCTATTAAAGAATGCTTACAAAAACAAAAAGGGGGATTAGGCCAAGGCCACACCCCCAAGAATAAATTATCTCTAGTACTTTTTACTTTGAATTTTCTGACGATTGATGCTGCGGGTCTAACGGCAGATGACCGCCATATGACCCAATCCCCTTCTTGTTATGAAGATGTAAAATGGAAGGATGTACTTGAAAATGTCTGGAAAGGCCCGGATCCAGTTATAGCCAGATCCAGGGGAGCTGTTTGTGTTTTTCCACAGGACCAAGCTGATCCTATCTGGGTTCCAGAGCGGTTGACTCGAATTGTACGTCATGAGAAGACAAGGAATGACAACCTTCTTACTACTACTGATGATCCTGAGCCTGCTCCTGCTGATGATGATAAAGGGAATTAAGATGCAATTTTGGGCTGTGGCCAGAACATGGCCTGTCCCTATGCCAGTTCAGTCCTATCTATCTTCTGCATTTTCTTTCTTTAAGGAAAGGGTGGGGGTGGCTATGTTCGGAGCAGCCCTTCTGTGTGGTATGGTGTTCTGTCTCTGGCTTATCTGTCGAATCAGACGACAACGTCAGCAGGATAACGTAAAGATTGTTCAGGCACTTATGGCTTTGGATCAAGGAGCATCTCCACAAGTGTGGCTGGCAAGCCTGCGAGATGGTTAGTTCCACCCTGCCTACTGTAAGGCCTTTGCACACCAAGTGACCTTGTTGTCATTGCACCTTGGAAGGCTTACATCCCTGCATGAGCAGCCTTTGCACCCCGAAGGCATTTTTCCCATTGCACTCAGGAAGGTGCTTAAGCAGGCTTTTGGTCTTGGGCTCTACCCTCGATCGGACTGGCCATCATGAGCTGGTCCTGGATCGGGTATCCTGAGGTTCAAAACAATTTCTATAAGGGGGAACTGTGGGGAGCCGCGCTGGCTTCATCAGGCTTTGCTGCGTCAGCTTGTTTACTGCTTTTGTATCCTAATCATTTGCACATGAGCATATGACGTTATCCTAACATGGCTGCTCACCTATCCTGATTGGGTGATGCAAAGTCATCTGATGAGACTTAAGCCAACCAGACAACATTTCACATCCACATGACCACAAGTATATAAGCTTGGTGCTCCGTAGGGTCGGGGTCCTTCTCTCTTTCAGTTTGGAGCTCCCAATAAAGTGTGCTTCAGAAGAATCCTGTTGTTGTCATTCTTCCTGCTGGCGGGAGGGGCGCAACAGAGCAGTTAATACATTAACCACTGAATGGGAGAAAATCTTTAGCAGCTATACCACTGACAAAAGCCTAATATCTAGAATCTCCAAATAACTCAAGCTAAAAAATAAAATCCAAACAACTCACTCCAAAAGTGGGATAGAGAACTGAATAGGGAGTTCTCAAAGGAAGAATTACAAATGGCTAACACACACTTAAGAAAATTTTTGGTATCCCTAATCATTACAGAAATGCAAATTAAAACAACTATTAGAGTCTACCTTACCCCAGTAAGGATAGAAAACATTACAAAAATCAAAGTTAAACAAATATGGAGAAATAGGAACACTCGTTCACTGTTGATGAGAATGTAAGCTGGTATAATCACTATGGAAATCAATATGGAGATTCCTGAAAAGGATGAATATAAAGTAACCAATAAACCCTGTTATTCCCTTACTGTGCATTTATCCTAAAAGCTCCACATCTCAGTTCAGAGATATTTGCTCAACCATGTTTATAGATGCTCAATTCATAATAGCTAAAAACTGGAGTCAAACCAGGTACCCATCATTGGGTGAATGAATAGCCAGGATCCAGAACATCTAAGTTTATGGGGGACACCTGAATTAAACCACACATTCTGCCCCTGACCCCCATAAACTGATAACCATCCATGATGTAAAATACAATGCATTTAGTTCATCTTTAAAAGTTCCCATAGTTTTTATTAAGCCCAATGATGTTCCTACATTGCCACAGTCCAAGATCTTGTACCTGAGCCCTAATACCAAAGAAAGAAAGATCCCCTCAAAACCCATAATGGCACAGAATAAACATTCACACTGCAAAAGATGGCATTGGGTATAGTAAATAAATATTCAACCAATACAATATTTAAAGCAAACAGGGCAAACATCAAACTCTGTAGTTTCAAGCCTAACAACTCTAACCAGTGACAAATCTCCAAGTTCAATAATTCTGACCAGCAATAAGTCTCTGGCATTCCAATTAGGCCCCTCCAGTTAGGCTACTCATAGATCTTGAAAACTTCATCGGGGCCAGCAGGTTTCCTTAGCAGCCATCTCATGGTCCTGGTATCTCCATTGGGTCTCCACTGCAATCTACAGTTCATCCTCATGGCCCCATTGGGTCTCCATGCAGGCATCCAGCAAACCTTCTTCATACTGCCCATGGCCATTTCCAAAACACAGGACCATGCTGAAAATTCAGTAACCCATTTTCCTGCATTTCTTATACTCCACAATACTAGGTGTGGTGTCAACTTGTTAATCCAGGGGAGAATAAAGCAAACTTTGAAGAAAAGGACACTCCTTGAGCACTTAGGCCCCTTCAAAAGAACAAAAACATTCTTCTTGTTGCCCCAGTGCAGGTAAACAGGCCCAATCTTAATGGTTGTAATCTCTCAAACAATTTGCAGGTGAATGGGCAGCAGTTTACCCAAAGATTTTTCTTTCTGTGCCATATTCCTCCGCTCACACCAGTTCATTTCTAAACAAAGTGACCCTGCACAACTTCTCAGGACACAGGCATAACAGCATGCTTCCCACACAAAATGCTAGCCCAGTCCAGGCAAAGGTCTTTCTCACCCTCATAAGTCAGACCACATAGTCCATATTTCTTACTTCATTCAGGTCTTTCAACTATGAGCAGAATAGTCCATCAAGCTGTACTTACAGCACTGCAAGGCATCTCTTAGGCCAAGGTTTCAAATGCTTCCACATTCCTCTTGAAATAAGCTCCAAAAGGCCAAAGCCACAGTCAGGTGTCTAGCAGCAAATGACCCTACTCCTCTGTACCACTTTACTGTTGCAGTCAGGTTTGCATTGCTGCTGACCAAGAATAGCTTTTGGGAAAAAGAGGTTTGTTTTTGTTGTTGTTGTTTGTTTGTTTGCTTGTTTGTTTCCTTATAGGATAGAGGGGGAAGCTCCATGATGGCAGGGAAAATGATGGCATGAGCAGAGGATGAACATCACTGCCTGGACAACATAAGGTGAACCATAGCAACAGGAGAGTGTGCCAAACACTAGCAAGGGGACACCGGCTATAACACCCATAAGTGTGCCTCCAAATTAAAATTGACTCATTAATATTTAGTTCTCTCCTACCTAAAATCCTGCCTCAAAAAAAGTCTTACAGAGAAATTATTTACTCATTTGTTCTCTATTTTATAAGGTAAGTAGACTACCTTTGGAGACACTAAATAGTATTTATCTCTCATACACTTCGAAACTATTTACTTCATGGTGAGCAGTAAAAAATAAAATCTAAAGAAACATATATTGTGATTTAAGATGTAATTCCTCCAATAATCATAATCTTAATTACTTTATATTTAACTTACATCATTATTGAGCAAGTTTACAACTTTACCAGAGTGCCACTGGCAGAAATATAGAGTTGGTTAATGTTTGAATAGTTTTAAATTGCATTAAAATTTTGGGCATGTTTTGTGTATGATTTAAAGGAGATGAAAATATTTCTTTCTGGCTCAGCAGTTATATGTGCTTGATTACAAAGCCAGATACACATAGTAGAAGATGCATTTGGAGATTGTTTGCAGTGACAAGTGGCCCTGGCATGCCCATTCCCTCTCTTTTCAATGAGACTTGTCTCCTTTTTTCATTAAAGTATGACAGTTTAGTCCAGTTCCTGTATTCTTTGGGTATATTAGATATAGCTGAATTAATGTCAGAAACTGACTTATAGATTGGATGGACATTTTATGTAACTTTTAAAAGTGCTAAATCTCCTCATAAAAATATATAAATATTATATAAAGGTATCCCAATTCTGATGAACTTTAAAAATTGTAAAATTTTTCACATCTTCATATTTAAACCAAAAATGTTACTACATAATATAGATTTCTTGTTTATTTTCAATTCTGTTAGCAGATCTCTTGTTCATAGTTTATTCTCTGTAGCCTTGTATGCCTTAAATATATGAAGTCTATTTTTTGTTAATATCAGACTTTTCCAGATATCAGAATATTATAATTTGGTTTATACATAATGTTTTGGCTAGCAATAAGCATACATCACTATTCCTGGTTAAAACTCTGTAATTTTAAGATGGTTCTTGTCTTGTTCATTCTAGTTTTGCTGGGTTATTTATCGCTGAGGTTATAATCTAAGTCTTATAAAAGGTGACTTATTGTGATCTTGTTCTTAGGAGAATTGAGGAAGCTCCACATATTTTAGGGAAATCCACTATATACAAATAATGTTAATATAGTTTGTCTAAGCTTCATATAACAGTCACAAATATTTATTTGGTTAAGCCTTAAAATTGTTGAATGGTTAAAGGTACTTATTTTAAAAATTACTTCATGTCTGCCATATTGTCTCTAATGTATGTTAAAATTGGGTTTGCTTACCTCAGAAATGACCAAGTTTTATTTTATTCTTAAGCTATGTATAATCAGTCTCAGTCAAGGTTTCACTTAATTAATTTTCTCATTTCTGGTATCTTAAGTTAATTCTACATAGAGATATTGATACTTAACACATGTTTCCTGCCCTAGAAAAATAATCTTCAATTGCTGCTTTGCTTCCAGTTTGGGGGGGTAATAGGTACTTCCATTGGTATACAGACTAATCAAAGTTGCTTTCAAACACAGATGCTAAGTTATATAATGTCTTGTCTTTTCCTGGCATAAAATTTCTAGATTAAATCAATTGGCTTAAAGTTATTCATAAAATATTGTTTCCAAGGCTACTAACATGTTCTGCCTATGCTTATAACTGACAGATACTTAAAAGATAGAATGTGTATGCTTTCTATGTCCCAGATATAGCTTACACTGTCACCTGACAACTAAACTTAACTATTAATCAGAATGATTTTAAACTATTGTTTCATTCTCTAACCAGATCTGCTTTGCTAACCAGATATGTTCTGCACCTTTTTAACTAATCTGTTTTGCTAATCAGGTATGTACAGTCTCTCTGAGTGATTAATAACCATATGTAGAAGCCAAAATCAACTGGAAACATTAGAGTTAGAAAGATAACCAATATTTGGTTCCTGCTCCCAGGTCAGAAGGCCACAAGAGATGATGGGACACATGCTAACTTCTAGCCTCTTGTAAGTTACTTGTCTTCTTGATCAGTGAGGATATAGAGACGCAGAGATAAACTCCAAGTTAGCATATCTGCAACAAGAGAGTCACATCAGAGTAAAATCAGTCCTCTGGGCTTCCCAAAACAAGGAGGGCCACTTGGTCAGCATGGCCTTGACTTATCCTAGGAGATTACAATGCTGAGAGTCATAGATCTCTTCATAGGTCTCTAAAAATCTCTCTTATGGTGCCATTATTTTTTAAATATATTTTATTTGTTTATTCAAGAGAGAAAGGGGGGAGAGAGAGAATAGGCACACTAGGGCCTCCAGCCACTGAAAACAAACTGCAGATGCATGTGCCCCCTTGTGCATCTGGATCATGTGGGTCCTGGAGAATCAAACTGGGATCTTTTGGCTTTTCAGGCAAGTGCCTTAACTGCTAAGCCATTCCTCCAGCCCCTACAGTGCCATTGTTGACCTCCAAAATATACAGTTAATTCTGGCAGCCTACATGGTCTTAATCACCCAGTAAGGAAAATATAACTATAATATAAACAATGATTCAAACTAATAGGCTTCCCTGTCTGATGCTGACTTACAATATTCTATTCTGATATTAACTCAAGCCTTCTGCCTCTGCCTGTCCCTGATTAACTTCACCTACCCTGATCCCAGAACTTTCACTTGCCTTAGCCAAAATCAGAGCTATACTTTGGGCCCCCTTCTTTCCTATGTCATCCAGGGATAAGTATGCTGCCACCCCAATGGGCACTCTCAAACTTAAACTCTCTTGTGTTCCTACTCTTTCCCTGATCCCAAAATGCCCCTCTGCTTCCTCTTGCCCCAAGCCCTCTATCTCTCACCTCTGAATGCTCATCTTCCCTTTACACCTGGCATTTTGACAAGAGTAACAAGCTCCTTCTTTCTCCCTTCTGTCTTCTCATGGGGTGCACAGAGCCCATCTCCCTAACTTTCTCTATTACAGGTGTCTTCCAGCCACTGCCCTGAAGCCAGTTCAGTACAGGCATTGTATGAAATGTTGCGCCCCTCCCGCCAGCAGGAAGAACGACAACAACAGGATTCTTCTGAAGCACACTTTATTGGGAGCTCCAAGCTGAAAGAGAGAAGGACCCCGACCCTACGGAGCGCCAAGCTTATATACTTATGGTCATGTGATTGTATAGCGTCGTCTGATTGGCTTAAGTCTCATCAGATGATTTTGCATCACCCAATCGGGATGGGTGAGCAACCACATAAGAATAACATCATGTGCTCATGCGCAGACAATTAGGATACAAAAGCAGTAAACAAGCTGACATGGCAAAGCCTGACGAAGCCAGCATGGCTTCCCACAGTTCCCCCTTTAAAAAATTGTTTTGAACCTCAGGATACCCGATCAAGGACCAACCCTCATGATGGCCAGTCCGATCAAGGGTAGAGCCTAAGACCAAAAACTTGCTTAAGCACATTCCCGAGTGCAACGAGAAAAATCCCTTCGGGGTGCAAAGGCTGCTTATGCAGGGATGTAAGCCTTCCAAGGTGCAATGACAACAAGGTCACTTGGTGTGCAAAGGCCTTACAGTAGACAGGGTGGAACTACCCATCTCGTAGGCTTGCCAGCCACACCTGTGGAGACGCTCCTTGATCCAAAGCCATGAATGCCTGAACAATCCTTATGTTATCCTGCAGACGTTGTCGTCTGATTCGACAGATAAGCCAGAGACAGAACACCATACCACACAAAAGGGCTGCTCCAAACATAGCCACCCCCACCCATTCCTTAAAGAAAGAAAATGCAGAAGATAGCCAAGAAGTAAAGTCTCCCAAGGAGATTGGCTCCAGATGAGTTCCATTCAGCTGTACAATCTGGAACAATAACTTCCGAGATAGTTGTTCTCCTTCAAGTGTCCAGTTTCCTGCCAAAAATTCAGCTAGCTTGCGACTCTGATTAAACGAAGCAGTAAAGTTAAATTGCAAAGGAGTAATACACAAATGTTGATACTGGGAAACACATCCAAGTTGTATTATTTTATATAATTCCTCTACTTGATTCTGTACCAGATCTACTCTTTGATTAACTAGATGAATACCAGCAAGAAGGTGTGTATTAATTGCTTCTTGTGTTACTAATGCTGTAGAAGTCTTTTCTACTATATTGTTAACAACTTCCACAGTTTGAGCCTGAGATGTCATGCAATAGCAGCAGTAGTTGCTGCTGCAGCTGAAATGACGATGGCGGAAATGATTGCTGCAGTAATACCAAAATCTCTTTTATGACGAATAAGTCCCACTAAAGGAAAGGTAGTTGGATCCGCCTCTACTGGAATGGGGACAAAAGTAGGTAATTTTACTATTAAAGCCAGATTGATGTTAGCATTCCAGCACTCTGCAAGCCAACATGTGATATTTCTACAATCTATCAAAGATATGTTCGTGCTAACATTTGCTGTCAGAAAAAAGAATGGAGCTTGTACACAAATTGAGGCTGGATTAAAGCTACTATTAATCCATTGGTGATTTTTAGTTATATCTTTAATATAAATTTTATCATTCATATTGACTCGAACTGCTGAAACATTCCATAATGCATGTTTAGTTCCCAATAATCCTGCTAAAGCTGACACATCTGCCATAGCACCTGCCTCATTGGACAGAAGCCATTTATACCAAGGCCAACCAGCACTATTACTAAGAGTATCGTCTCCTTTACTTTTAAATTGGTAACGCCTTAATGGAGGGGTCATTTGAAATCCCTGCAAGATCTGTTTCTGGATTTTATCTGCACTCTGACAAGGAGTAAAAATCGGAGGAAATGCATAATTAGGTTCACACCAGGGAGCACCTTTTACATTATTAGCATTTATCGTAAGATTTGGCTGTCTAGAAGGGACGGCCACTTCACTTTGCATCAATAAAGTGGTAATATTAACATTTGTAACATTGCCTCCCTCTCCTGACCCATTTTGTTTTCCCTTCGTAATCGGAGTTAAGGCTGCAATTATTATACTCATATCAACTTTAGACTTTTCTAATGGGTCTTGCCAAGCACTAAGATTTTGTTTTTGTAATACAATACATGGGGGAGCTAGGTTCTTATTACCTTGGAAAAAACACAAAGTGCCGTTCAAGTGAAAAGAAGTTTGATTATAAATTGTTGGTGTTTGCATAGGATCCCTGATGCAAGGCATTTCCCCTTGGCAGGATGTAGAAAATAGAGTAGGTAAGACACTAGAATATGAATGAACTGGCATAGGAACAGGCCATGTTCTGGCCACAGCCCAAAACTGCATCTTAATTCCCTTTATCATCATCGGCAGGAACAGGCTCAGGATCATCAATAGTAATACGAAGGTTGTCATTCCTTGTTGTCTCATGACGCACGATTCGAGTCAACCGCTCTGGCACCCAGATAGGATCAGCTTGGCCCTGTGGAAAAACACAAACAGCTCCCCTGGATCTGGCTATAACTGGATCCGGGCCTTTCCAGACATTTTCAAGTACATCCTTCCATTTTGCATCTTCATAACAAGGAGGGGATTGGGTCATATGACGATCAGCTGCCGTCAGACCCGCAGCATCAATCGTCAAAAAATTCAAAGTAAAAAGCACTAGAGATAATTTATTCTTTGGGGTGTGGCCTTGGCCTATTCCCCCTTTTTGTTTTTGTAAGCATTCTTTAATAGACCGATGGGCGCGTTCAACAATGCCTTGCCCTTGTGGATTATAAGGAAGGCCAGTAGTATGAACTACTCCCATAGCATCACAAAAGTGGCGAAAACTTTTAGCAGTATAAGCAGGGCCATTATCCGTCTTCAATGCCTGGGGCTTACCCCAAGCTGCCCAGGCCTCCAGACAATGAGTAATAACATGATGAGTACGTTCACCAGCAAGGGGAGAAGCATGAATAATTCCTGAACACGTATCAATAGACACATGTACATATTGCAATTTGCCAAAAGAGGAGATATGAGTAACATCCATTTGCCAAATTTCTCCCGAACGTAGTCCTCGGGGATTAATACCAACATGAGGAGAATGTAAGAAAGGGACGCAAGCAGGACAGTTAACTACAATGTCACGTGCCATGGCCCGAGAGATATGAAATTTTTTGCGTAACACTGCAGAGGAGACATGATACAAATTATGAAAATCACGAGCCTTAGACAATGTATCAGAAGAGAATAGAATAGTATCCTTAATAAGACCTGCTACTTCTAGATTTTTAACAGCATTAACTACATATTGAGAATCAGAAATTATATTAAAGGATTCACTGAAAAGTGCAAATACATGACACACAATTTGACATTCTACTAGTTGAGGAGTATTTGGTTCAAATTGTACAGTAACTGGTTGGTTTCCCTGAATGACATAAGCTCCAAGACCTGTCTTAGAGCCATCAGTATAGATATCTAAAGCACCAGCAATAGGTGATTGTGAGGTAATCTTTGGGAATATAATAGGATGTAGCGAAACAAAATGCAATAACGGATCTCTGGGCAAATGATTATCTAATTTGCCAGAGAAAGCACACATAAGTATAGCCCAATTATCAGTAGTAGCAGCTAAAATACGTACCTGTTCAGAGTTATAAGGGGTAATCAAAGTATCAGGTGCCACACCGAAATGCATTAAAGATGACTTTATACCTTGAAGAGCAAGAGTGGCTACCATAGTAGGATAATGCTCTATGCATTTTTTAGGAGAAGAATGCGAATGTATCCAAAGTAAAGGACCGTGTTGCCATATAACCCCTGTAGGAGTTTCTGGTGTAGCAAGAATGCACAATAGAATAGGTTGTCCAGGGACTATTCTGCATAACTGTGCAGACTGTAAAGCTTGCTCTACTTTAAAAATAGCTACTCGTGCAGCTGGAGTTAAAGCTCTAAATGAAGAAATATGTGAATCACCTTCCAATATTTGAAATAAGGGTCTCAGTTCATGAGTAGGAATCTTCAGATATGGCCTAATCCAATTTATATCTCCTAATAACTTTTGAAAATCATTTAATGTCTGCAATGTATCTGTTCTAATTTGTAATTTTTGAGGTCTAATAATATGAGAGGTAATTGTTGCTCCAAGGAACTTACCTACCTCTCCTTCCTGTACTTTTTCACTAGCTATATGTAAACCATAGGCTTCAAGATCCTTTTTGAGAGATAGATATGCTTTTGACAGAATGTCCTTCACGGGAGCCACCAAGAGAATATCGTCCATATAGTGGCAAATCCTCAATTTTGGGAATCTCTTTCTAGTAGGTGCTATTGCTAGGCTGACATAATGTTGGCAGATAGTAGGACTGTTGGCCATCCCTTGTGGGAGAACTCTCCATTGAAATCGTTGATCAGGTTCCTCATGATTGATAGTTGGTAGAGTAAAGGCAAATCTTTTACAATCTTCCACAGCCAAAGGAATAGAGAAGAAACAGTCTTTTATGTCAATAATAATAAGAGGCCAACCATCTGGTAAACTAGATAATAAAGGAAGACCTCGCTGAATTGGTCCCATGAGGTGCATTTGTGCATTCACAGCTCGGAGATCATGAAGTAGACGCCATTTTCCAGACTTCTTTTTAATAACAAAAATAGGAGTATTCCAAGGAGATTGAGAGGTTTCCAAATGACCTAATGATAATTGCTCTTGTATTAATTCTTTTGCTGCTAGGAGTTTTTCTAAGGAAAGGGGCCACTGAGGTACCCAGACTGGTTCAGCCGTTTTCCATGGAATGGGCATCGCATCCTCAGTGGCCCCTCGGAAAAACCCAACCCTCGTGTGCCTGGATTACTAGAAGCCACAAGAGGATCCACTTGCCCCTGTAATTTTTTTACCTAGTCCTCTACCTGGTATATGACCCATCATTTTCATAATAGATTGACTCTGAGGAGAATACTCATTAGTTAATTTTAGATTCATTTGTGCCAAAACATCTCTGCCCCATAAAGTAATAGGAATATCTACTATATAAGGACTAACTTTACCTTTCTGTCCCTCAGAGGTAGACCATGTAAGTTCCCGAGAACTAATAGCTGGAGTATGAGCATACCCCAAACCTTGTAAAGTTTGTGAAGATGATTGTTTAGGCCAGTTTTTGGGCCAGTACTTACTTGCAATAATACTTCGGTCAGCTCCTGTATCCAGCAATCCCTGAAAATTTATTCCCTCAATAGTAAGCTGTAGAATTGGTCTCTCATCTAATTCCATGGATAAATATGTCAAATCAACTCCTGTAGAGCCAAGTCCTTTGTTCCCTCTAATTTTCTCACCAGAAGGGAATTGCTTATGGAGGCTAGGAATAACCAATAACTGAGCTATCCTATCCCCAGGTGAAATAGCAATAATTCCCTTCTGAGATGAACAAAGCACTTTTATGGTGCCTGTATAATCAGAATCAATGACTCCTGGAGTAATAGTCAATCCTCTCAATGCTGAAGAAGATCTACCAAGCAGTAAACCTACAGTATTAGAGGGTAATGGACCTTGAAAATCTGACTCCACAGGTTGCACTCCCATTTGTGGTGTTAATATGAGTCTGGTGGTGGCACAGACGTCCAATCCTGCGGAACCTGGAGTTGCTCGTCTGATTGTGCTGGAGGGCGGAGAGATGGATTCTGAAGTGCCCCATATATTTGTGGGCCCTGAGGTCGGGGGCCCCTGACCCCGTTTTTTGTATTAGCTGTTGACTGGTTAATTGGTTGTTTATGGTTAATTGGTTGTCCATTAATATCTTTAATAGAGCGACACTCATTCGCCCAATGCTTTCCCTTTTTACATTTAGGGCATACGCCAGGCAAACGCACTTGACCCTGTATTCTAGAATTATTTTGAGGACATTGTTTTCTAAAGTGTCCAGTCTTTCCACATTTAAAGCATGAAGAAGTTCCTCTGTGCCCCCTAGTGGCAGCCAAGACTGCTGCAGCAAGCCCTGCATTAGAAAGTGGACCGCCAACTTCTCTACAGGCTTTCATCCAAGCCTGAAGTCCTTTCCCTTTCCAGGGCGTAATTGCCTGTCTACAATCTTTAGTGCATTGCTCATAAATTAGTTGTTCCACAAGTGGCATGGCTTGATCAGCATCGCCAAAAATACGACCAGCGGCTTCCATCATGCGAGCTACAAAATCTGAAAATGGTTCAGTAGCTCCCTGAATAATTTTAGTAAGGTTGCCTGAGACTTCCCCTCTATTTGGCAATGCCCTCCAGGCTCTGAGAGCAATGGCATTTATTTGCTGATAAACTTGAAGAGGATAGGCAATCTGATTATTAGCCCATTGTCCTTGTCCCATAAGCATATCATAATTCCATACTGGTTGATTATTTGCTGCATTTATTCTGGCTTGACTTTGAGCAGCATCAGTATATAAAGATTTCCAGTCTAAATATTGTCCTAAACTTAAACAAGCCTTTGATACGCCAAACCAATCTGCCGGAGTCATACAATTGCTAGCAAGACGTTCCAACAAAGCCATCGTAAAAGAAGCATTTATTCCATAAGTTCTAGTAGCTTCTGCAAGATCCTTAAGCTCCTTATATCCTATAGCGGCATGATATCTATTATTGGTATTAGGGTCCTCAAAGACTGGATAAGCACTAGCCAACTTTCTCCAAGTCTCTGATTTTATCAAACTACATCCGGATGAAGGACACGCCCCGAACGGAAGTCGGCCATCTTGTTGTTTACACTTTTTACTCATAGAAGCATAAGCTGGAGGAGAAGTAAAAACGCCATCTTGTCTGGGTCGAGAACATTCCCGACCACATTCAGTCTCTACTTCCTCAAAATCCTGTTCTTCCTCTGGAGTTAAGTCTTCTCCCTCAGATTCACTAGAACTTTCTATATATAAATTTGCAAGTTCCGTTAAATCTGGATATAGCTTAGGACCTGAATTTGGCCCTTCCTTTTGTGATTCACTTTTATTTTGTGCACTTTTATTCTGTTCTATCTGAAACCTAGGTTCTCTTTTTATTTTAACCTTTTTTTGTTTTCCCCTTTTACTTTCTTCAGACTCTGACATACTATCTTGATGATGTGCTAATATGCGTTGACCTTCCCTGATCACTTCTTCACAACGTTTGTCCTCCAAGCATGATCGCACCAAGCGCCATAAGGGCTGTGTACCTGCACGCAACTTTCGCGTTTCTGACTCACGGTCGATGTCTCTGCCTAACTTATCCCAGCAGGTCAAATTTAAACCTCCAGTCAGCTCAAACCAAGGCGCTATCATATCCACTTCTTCCAAAAACCCTTTAAGAGTTTTATCTGAAATCTTAAGTTTACGTTGTTTTAATACTTCCTGAAGTGGCTCCAAAAAGGTGGAGTGGTTGTGTCCCATTTTGCAACCTTATGCACGTTACTTAGAAATCAGTTACAGGCCAAAACTTATCATATAGCACCAGGGGAACTTACCGGTACCGCCGCTCCGTGTGTTGAGTTCTGAATCCTCCCTTGGACGTAGCCTCAGGGGTCCTCTCAACTGGCCGTTTGTTGACAAGTTTCCCGGGTTTCGGCACCACTTGTTGCGCCCCTCCCGCCAGCAGGAAGAACGACAACAACAGGATTCTTCTCAAGCACACTTTATTGGGAGCTCCAAGCTGAAAGAGAGAAGGACCCCGACCCTACGGAGCGCCAAGCTTATATACTTATGGTCATGTGATTGTATAGCGTCGTCTGATTGGCTTAAGTCTCATCAGATGATTTTGCATCACCCAATCGGGATGGGTGAGCAACCACATAAGAATAACATCATGTGCTCATGCGCAGACAATTAGGATACAAAAGCAGTAAACAAGCTGACATGGCAAAGCCTGACGAAGCCAGCATGGCTTCCCACAATGAAAGAAGTCACTGCTTCATTCAGGACCAAGTCATAACAACATGCTACACTGGTGCTATTGATCTCACCACTCTGCCACCTCTAGCCAACATGAAACTGCCTCCTCATCACCTGTCCTGAAGAGAGACCCATTTACTGCATTATCTAGCCTCTCCCATAAGAACTCATCACCCTTATGGTCAGCATGAAAAAATTAATAACTTTCATCTCTTATCATCCACAAAAGGATGGGATGTTAGGTAGGGACAAAATGTTGAGTCAGCAGGATGATGACAGGGACATAAGGAAGTGGGCCATCCACATTTCTCAGGGACCTTCCAAGTCATTATCCCTTCTTGGCCTAACAATACCCCAGGTCTAGGTTTCCTGCCTCCTTATCTCCCACCTGGTCACTGTTCTGGTCTCACCTTCTCCCAACTGAAGAGCTCTATATAGCACACTATCTGTAATCTCAAAGTTGAATGTGCTCCACTCTTGAGAGTCAGTCCTGGCAGGTCATATTTTTTCCAAATAAAAGCTCCAATCTTTGCCTCAGAGTGGTCTCCATGCTCTTGGTCACTCCTGTACCTTACAAAAATATCATTAAAACATTAGAATCCATGAACACATGAGGGATCTATGGCACTAGATTGAAACTCAAGACCAAGCACAATGGTAAAAGTTCTTTGGGCTCAGCCTAGCAGCCCTCTGAAAGACCTGTGGAAGCTTACCTTTTGGGAAGCTACAGCTGAACAATGCCAGGTACACACTTCCAGTAAGAAAAGCAAAGCTAGCATTGTTTGACCCCAGGAAAGATATGAGATTGCAATGGGTACCAAAGGACAAAAGTCTACTCTTTCCACAAGCCTAGCTTTTATGCATGTAGACGTTAAGGTCTGAGCCACCTTGTAGAGCTCATTGAACCCAGGGACATTCTCCTGTTCCTGGTGCCTCAGGCCTAGAAAGTAGCTTGGTGTCCTGGGCCTCCTGTCACAGCCTCACTGAAACCCTTGTATTAAAAGAAATCCTCTCATGGGCTGCCGTTCTAGGAGGACTAGTTATTGGAGCTTCACTCTGGATTGCAGTTCATCCCTTCAGCTCATCTGAGATTGTGCAATCCTGCCTCCCTATAAATATAGCTGTACTCTATCTGCCCTTGGAATTCATTTATCAGCTCAGCTTCCCTGGAGTGAGTGGTCCCTGCTGTGCTATGTACATAGCCTATAAATACTACTAGGATTCTGCCTTATGCTGCTCATCTTCTGTTTATTCTCTCAGATGGTCCTAGGTAAGCCTTAAGGTCAGCTAGTGCAACTGCCCCTGGGATGGGGACACAGGGGTTAAAGACAGCTGAGAAAAGCAGTGCCTTGGGCAGCACAGGCATAAGCCTGACAGAAATGCAGACAGTTCCTGGTAATCTTCAACACCCATCTTTGTCATGAGCATGGAACATGGAGGTTATTCCTGTATTGAAGGGATTTGGCCAGAGGACTTCAGCTTCTATGGACCAAAGTAGCCTGCCCTTGATATGGGTAGAAAGGGAACCTACATCATGTGCAAGGACACATTTTATCTTAGTACTGCCATTCGCAGTACCCTGAGAAAATTACACATTTCTGAGTTTTTGATTTCTTGTCTTTACAACCGAGGTCATGGGGCAGAAATCACACTTGAGGAATTCTCTGGAAACCCTACTGTGCTTTCCTCTAGGTTGTCACTTTATCCTAGAAATGTGCTTAATTTAATCCAGGTATGCCTTAATTTTCCCAGCTAAAACTGAGGTCAAAGAGTATTCTCAAGGCAGAGGCTTCCAGTATGCTGGCTGTGGCCCATTGGAAAGATAATCAAGTTAAACATTTTAGAGACTAGAAAATGTCAGTGTGTGTCAGGCAGTATATGTGCTGTTTAATTTTTTGCCTTTTACAGTGCATGCAGTCTTGCATGGAAGTATGTACTTTCACTCAGTAAGAAGATGGCATTTCTTTCCCATAGTACAAATTCAAGACAATTAAAAAGCATATTTACTAACAATTCTTACATCTATGATCTACGTGATTCTGAGCAGCTCATTCAAAATAGGATTATCTTCAGCCCAGAATGGAACTGAGTCCCAGGGGTACAGATCCCTAGTGGCTACTCAGGAAGGCCATTCTACTCTGTCCTTTTAGTTAGTAGCCTTTCAGCATATGAAATAATGTTTGGGTTTTTTTTTATGAGAGAGAGTGGCAGGGGGGAGAGAGAAAGAGAAGGAAAGATAATTGGTCACCAGGGCCTCTAGTAAATTGCAAATAAACTCCAGACTCATGAACCACTTCACAACCACCTGAACCACTAAGCCATCTCTACAGCCCATGTAATAATGTTTGAATGTCATTTTCATATATGTATATGTTATTATTTGTGTATATTTGCCCCCATTACTCATGCTTCTACCTCTCTCCTTAGACCCATTACTCCTTCAACATGGTCCTTTTTCTACTTTCATATCTTGTATTAAATACATATATAATCTGTGTAACTCATGATAGACAAACTATGATGTTTTTATTTCTTATTCTACCTTTTTGTAATTTAACATAATAACTTTCAGTTCTATCCATTTTCCTTCACATGGCACAATCTTATTCTTGTTTATGACTGATAAAAACTCTACTGAATATGTGTACCATATTTTCATTACCCATTCATCTGACAGGAAGAGGTGGACTCTCAAAGCAGTTTTAATTAGTTTCTCAGGTGGACAAGGGTGTTAATTAATTTTTCATACATTTATTTGCCTTATATTTACTTTTTTTTCTTTTTTTTTTTGTTGTTGTTGTTTTTCAAGGTAGGGTCTCACTCTAGCCCAGGCTGACCTGGAATTCACTATGTAGTCTCAGGGTGGCCTCAAACTCACAGTGATCCTCCTACCTATGCCTACCTCTGCCTCTCAAGTGCTGGGATTAAAGGTGTGTGCCACCACACTTGGCTATATTATGGTTTTTGGTTTTGTTTTGTTGAATTCAGTTTGTAAGCATTGTGCAGAAAAATTTTATGACTATGTACATCAGAAAAATTGGTGTATGGTTATCTTTTTTGGTCTGCGTTTATCTGATCTTGGTATCAGGATAACACTAGCTACACAGCATAAGTTTTTCTACAGTAGCAGTTACTTTCTTATTGCTGGGACAAAATACCTCATCAAGACCTTATGGATCAAAAGGGTTTATTTTATTTTATTTTTATTTTTTGGTTTTGTGAGGTAGGGTTTCACTCTAGCTCAGGCTGACCTGGAATTCACTATGTAGCCTCAGTTTGACCTAGAACTTGTGGCAATCCTCCTACTCCCAAGTACTGGGATTAAAGGCATGGCAGAGCAGAGACTGGTATAACATCTTGCCACAGCATCTTGGAAATAGCAGTAAGAGTGAGCTAGCTATAATAAGGGGGATTTTGGGTATAATACTGCAGGTCCTACTCCAAGTAACATACCTCCTCCAGCAAGTCTTTGCTGCACATATTTCTAACAGCTAGGGATTGAGCATGATACTTAATCACAAACATGAGGCTGTGGCAGGAGTGAGTGGCATTTCACATTCAACCTATCATTGTAATCTTCTTTCCCTTTCCAGTTTGTGAAATTGTTTGAGGAACATTGCTGTTAATTTTTCTTTGAAGGTCTGCTAGAATTCAGTTGTTGGGAAGAATATTCTTAGACATTTAATAAGTTAACTTGATCTCTAGTAGAGCTTAACTTTGACGTTTCTTTGCAGATTTTCAGGGTGGGTGACCTACCTAGTGATGAGGCTGCATTATTAAAGTCACCCACTATTATTGTGTATGGACTTCTATGTCCAATACTGTTTGTTTTATGAAATTAGGAACTCAGACTTTCAGTGCATATATATTTATAATTGCTTTATCTTTTGATGAATTATTTCCTTTCTTAAAATGTACTTGCCTTATTTATATTTTTGACTAATTTTGGCTTAAGTCTGCTTTATCAGATAAATTTAAGAATAGTTATCCCAGATTGTTCTCAGTTTCTATTTACTTAATGTATCAACTTCTATCTTTTAATTTAAGACTCTATGTGTCTTTGACAGTGGGGTCTATTCCTTAAAGACAACAGATACTTGCTAATTTATCCTGACATATCTCAGTACTTTCTAATCCTTCTCAGTGTTAAAGTCCCTAATGGAGGGAGGAAGCTGAAATGAGTATTTGCTGGACTTGAAGTTTGTAGTTCTCAGGCCTGCAAGTAGGAAGGAAGCTATTCAGCAAGAGGTACCTGTGATATTCAAGCTATACATTTCCTTAGTCTTGCCTTCTTCAGTCCCTAGTTATTCTGCTTCTGGACAAAGAAGGTGGGGCTACCAATGGGGAAATTATTATATATACTAAAAATATAATTATCAAGAAAAGAAACAATATAGAAAGCACTTCTAAATTTTTATTTAGAAGTATTAAATTAACCTCTTGCATATTGTTCACATTCTCCTCAGAATTGCATTCATATGTTCTCTCTTTCCTACCCTACCCACTGAAGGCCCTTTTCAATGTGGTTTTCAAGCATTGACACCTCATGATGTAGCAGTGATTATACTAAGCCTCTTCTAAACATCTTTTACTCCATGACAGGACAGCAAATCTGGAACTTAAACTTCTGGAGAGTCTGGCTGACTATGTTCCTACCTGAGGTCAATACCAGTGAAGCTGTTAGCACACAGTGCAATCATTGCCAGCATGTGTAGGATCAGTATGATGTATAAAATGATGTGAGCTAGAGATCAGGAGATTGCTTTGTGTAATCAACTGACTGGCCTTAGACTAAGATGCTTTCTATGAAATGGATGAGATTGTGGAATTAGAATGCTTCCCCTTCATCTCCATGGTGGCATGGTCCACTTGAATATTCCACAGTGATGGATATGTTCTGTATATGTCCTGACCAACATAGCAATCATAAGACAAATAGGGTTAATGAACACTTGCAATACACTTAGTGATATTTCAGTTCCTTTAAATCTGAGTGGCTTCGTGTAGCTAGAGACTACAATATGGACTCACAGCTCACCAGTGCCCTCAAAGATAACAGTGATACCATGTTTGATCTTAGTAATGGATAGAGCTTTGCAGTTGTTTCAGGTATCAAACAATAGGAAGTAACATACTAATTTGAACACCTCCACGGGTGAATGCACATAATTGAGGGAGGTGATAAGAAATTGGGCACATGAGAAAAATGAACAAAGAGTTTTTCTTATAAGCAAAATGAGTAAGTGGGAAGTGTAGGAAAAGATGCCCTTAATGCGATTTCCTGAGAGGGAAATTTCAAATGGTATATAAATACTTTTCAACTTGCATACACATGCCTTTAGGATGAACATGAGCTCCCTATATATCTGAGAGTGACTCAGCTAGGAAAAGCCTCTCTCAACACAGCACCACTCCCCTTGAAATATGCACTCTTCACATGTTTGGTTAGCAGCTGTAAAGCTCCATTGCATGAAGATTTCTTGGTAGGGAAAAACTTTCTATAATTTGCAGAACTGTCTTCACTGCCTTTAACAAATGTGCCAAAACTATAGCTATACCAAAGAGCCTGAACTGTGTTTCTTCTGCAGATGATGGTAATATGAAATCATGACCACTACTATGCAAAAAACTCAGAGGAATATAACTCTCTTACAGTTTTCCTTAAAACTCCAAGCCTATTGGCACCTGTTAGCATGGCATAGAAAAATGCTGCCTAAACTAAGAGTTGCTGAACAAAAAACACTGATGCCAAGTGAATGATGGGTAGTTATTGTTTTCATAAAGTTTAATTTGAAGCATACATTCTTTATACCAAAATGAATTTTATTAATAAGTGCATTATAAGAAACCCAATCCACCAAAATTAATTTTCTATCTGAATTCAAAAGAGCCTATGGACACTTGGGAATGGGTGAATGGAAAACCAGGCAGTATATAAAGTCTTTTTGGTTAAGAGAAAATATGACCAGGGCTTGAGTGATGATAATTTTATTGGTTCTATTGCCCACATGTGGACAATGCAGAGGATCCATGTGACAACAAGAATACCTGAAGAGGCAATAGTCACAAGTCAACGACTTCCTGGGACCTGGCAGAGATTGAATTCAGTTTTGTTGTCTTATCAGTCAACTGAGATGACCTTCAGAGGTGAAGCTGGTGTATCTTCTTGCTGGGTTCATTAACCTTAGAATTATATCCTCCTCTATAACAATACTGCACAATACTGGGACTTCCTGACAAGATGGCGACTGCCTAACTGTGCCGCAGAACCCGGGGAAAGAAAGGCAAGGCATTAAGTATTCACTGGGTCCTTTATGGAAGAGCAATCTCTAATAGATTGCCAGTGGGAGGGCACAGAGGGGGGAAAAAAGGAATCACTGATTTCCTTGCTAGTGGGTAGGCCACCAGTCCCCCAATCCTCCCAAGCAGCCGCCATACCCACAGTCCCAGCTTCAGGATATGCCTGCACTTATGGTAGGAAAGGGGACCCAGACCAACATAGTCCCACTTGAATCACTACACAGGGGCTATCGCCCTGCTTGCCCCACCCATGCTTGACCTTGGGTAGGCTCCGCCCACTGGCCTGCTGGAGCTCAGGCTCCTTTGGTCCATTTGCCCATCACACATGTGCCACTGACCCTACCTGTGCAAGCTTAGCCTGCTCTGCCCATTTGATAACTTCTGTTCCAGCTGCTGCCAATTCATGCCCGAGCTCAAGCCCATTCCACCTGCCCATACAAGCTCAGGCTCACTGTGCCTATCCGCCTGTGCTAGCTCAGGTGCAAGCCCCTGCCTGTCTGCCATGCCAGCTTACCACCAGTGTCCTGTTGTGCCAAGCTCAGATTGCTTCTGTGTCCCAGTGTTCCACCATGCATGAGTATTGGCTGCTTTGGTGCTTGGTGCTTCAGTGTCCCTCCAAGCGTGAGTTATAATGTATATATTTTTGCATCTTGGATTAAGTTAATGCTTGGATTTTCTAGGTAGCTGGGTATTCTTAGCTGTATCAATTGATTTGATGTAATATATTTTCAGGGTAGGAGCTTAAGGTGTTAGGTGTGGCTCTTAAGATTCTCAGAGTGACTTCCGGTAAATATGGCGGTGTAGGTACCACGCCAAAGCAGCCTGGGGGGAAAAAAGACCAACAAACCTCAGCAAAATACACACTTTTACTAAAAAGTGAAGTGTATAGGAAATTGAAGCGGAAGCGGAGAAGTAGAAGAGATCCAGAGCATCCAGAGCCCGCACAGGCTGGCAAAAGTGGACCCGGCAGCTCCGCCAACTGCGGCGGTGGCACTGCACAGGAAAGCCGCCAAGATTGGATTGAGATGCAGGAAAAGCAGGTGCGGGAGCTTCCCCTCAGACTGGCGCTCTCCGCAACTCAGGAAATCTGAAGGGAGAGCGGCAGTGAGCAACGGAGGAGCAGACCGCGAGGAAAAGAACACGTGGAGCAGTGAGAGAACCAGAGCAGCTGCGGCTCCCTCCCCTTCCCCACCGCCTGAGCCCAGCTCCAGCAAACAGAGCAGCATCCCGGGACCCGGCCACGCCAACTTGAGCCGACAGCGGAACCCAAGCAGGAGCAGAGTTCGGCAGCAACATCAGCAGCTCCAGAACCGGTACCAGTGGTCACAGCAGCAGCTGACCCAGGAGCGGCAACAACAGCAGACCCAGAAGCAGCAGCAGTTCCAGCAGCGGGGGTGCTGATCTGCAGGGCCACAGTTGCCAGGCTTGGTTTTCCCTGCAGGAAAAGCCAGTGCCCAGCTCCAGAAATCAGAACAGCAGCCCAACGACCCAGGCAGCAACTTGACTGAGAACAACTCATCCAAGGTAACTGGGTTTGCACCAGGGAAGGGTCTCACTTGGTCACAATCTGACTGGGATCCCTCAACAGACCAGAAATCTTAACCACTATGTTGATAGAGGATCTGGTTGTTATAATAACTACTCTGGCATACATACTTGGGGCTGTTTTTGACTGAATGGGTAGAGTGTTTAGTTAACTTTTAGAATCTACCTGTGTTTTATTCCACTCAGCCTACTTAAATACTCCCATAGCAGGGAAACTCAACCCCTAGGAGCACCTTTGTAGATACTCTCAGAGTCTTAAGAGCCACATTTAACAACTTAAGCTCCTACCCTGAAAATATATAACATCAAATCAATTGATACATCTATGAATACCCAGCTAGCTAGAAAATCCAAGTATTAACTTAATCCAAGATGCAAAAATATATACATTATAACACAAGAAACACTAAAAAGCAAGATGATATAAATCCACCTAAAAGTATTAATGCATCAGAAATGACCTCCAGTGAGAATGAGTTAGAGGAAATGCCTGAGAAAGATTTCAAAAGAATGATTGTAAATATGTTCAAAGAAGGCAGAGAACAAATCAAAGGAGTCAAAGAGGAACCTAAAGAGAAAATCAAAGGAATCAAAGAATATGCAGGACACCAATTTCATGAAATAAAGAAGGCAATACAAGACATAAATAAGGAAATAGAAATATTAAAGAAAAACCAGTCAGAATTACTAGCAATGAAGAACACAGTTAATGAACTAAAAAACTCTGTAGAAAATCTCGCCAGTAGAATGGATAAAGGAGAGGACAGAATACCTAAGCTAGAAGACCAGGTGGCAGATTTAATACAGGCCAACAAAGAGAAAGACAAACTTATAGAAAAGTATGAGTGGGAATTTCAAGATATTCGGGACACTATGAATAGATCAAATATTAGAATTCAGGGCATAGTAGAAGGAGAAGAATTTTACTCAAAAGGCATAGTAAGTGTCTTCAACAAAATCATAGAACAGAAGGACATTACAATCCTAAACATATATGCACCTAACATGGGGGCTCCCAAATTCATCAAACAAACACTATTAGAACTAAGGTCACAGATAACACCAAACACAGTGGTGGTGGGTGACTTTAACACCCCACTCTCATCAATTGACAGGTCATCCCGGGAAAAAATAAACAGAGAGGCAACTGGACTAAATGAGGTCATAGAAGGAATGGACTTAACAGATATATACAGGACATTTCATCCAAAGACTGCAGAATATGCATTCTTTTCAGCAGCACATGGAACATTCTCTAAAATAGACCATATATTAGAACACAAAGCAAATCTTAACAAATTCAGGAAAATTGAAATAATTCCTTGCATTCTATCTGACCACAATGGTATTAAACTACAAATCAGTAGCAAGAAAAGCTATCGAGCAAACACAAAATCATGGAAACTAAACAATACACTACTAAATGATGAATGGGTTAATGAAGAAATCAAGAAAGAAATCCAAAAATTTATAGAGTCAAATGATAATGAGAACACAACATACCAAAATCTCTGGGACACAATGAAGGCAGTTCTAAGAGGTAAATTTATAGCCTTAAGTGCCTATATTAAGAAATTAGAAAGGTCGCAAGTAAATGACCTAATGCTTCGCCTTAAAGCCTTGGAAAAAGAACAACAAGGCAAACCAAAAATTAGTAGACAGGAAGAAATAATAAAGATTAGAGCAGAAATTAATGAAATAGAAACAAAAAGAACAATCCAAAGAATTAATGAAACAAAGAGTTGGTTCTTTGAAAGGATAAACAAGATTGATAAACCCTTAGCAAATCTGACCAAAAGAAAGAGAGAAGAGACACAAATTAATAAAATCAGAGATGAACAAGGTAACATCACAACAGATTCCAGAGAAATTCAAAAAATCATAGGGACATACTATAAAAGCATATACTCCACAAAGTATGAAAATCTGAAAGAAATGGATGATTTCCTTGATCTATATGACTTACCTAAATTAAATCAAAATGAGATTTGCGGGGCTCCTTCCCGCACAGGTAGTGCCAAGGGAAGGACCAGGCCTGCTGGTTCCTCCCTAGGTGTTGAGGGGATGATGAGTATCGGACAACTCAGAAACCTCTCCTGGCCACCGGAGAAAAACCACACTGAGTCGGGAGTCTTTGCAATGCAGGAACAACTCGCTTTATTACTCTGAGCAGTTGCTTATATCATGTTGGGGCAAAGGCGGGGATTTTAGGGTGGGAGAAGAGGTAAGGGCCAATAGTAAACTGTAACTATTGAAATGGTAATTACAATTACCACAAGGAAGTAGCAGGCCAGAAGCCCTTAGGCATCCTGCTGAGTCATAGCTGGCCAGAGACAGGTCGCCAAACTTTAGCTAGGCTCAGGAAGTTCCACTAGGCCTCACGCCTGGGCATTTCAGAGCCCAACATCTCCCCCTTTTGTTTTTGTAAGAGCATTAGTCACCGTGGCCCCTGTCTTAGGTTGTCCCCCTCTGGGGATCTTACCCGTCATTGAGTACCAGGTATTTAGCTCACTGAGCCACTCCACGGCCTGTCTTAGGTTGTCCCCTCTGGGGATCTTACCCGTCATTGGTCACATGGAGGGCAGAGGAGGTGGCAGTGGGTCGTCTAAGGAACTTAATTCCTGAGTTGTCAGCCCATGATAATGTATTTCGGCCTGATGAAGTTTTATTGTCTCCAGCCGCTGGTGAATAAATTGTGTAATTTTGTTAATTACACAAGGCCCGACAGTGAGGAGAAGGAGAAGAAGGAGAAGGAGAAGAAGGAGGAGAAGGATGGGGAGGGGTTCAGGTAGAGGGAGGATGAAGGGTAAGAAGTCATGTAAGCCCGTCTGTAGCAGGTTGTCTTGGGGGTCCCATCATCTTCCTGGGGCCTCTTAATCTTGTCCTGGATGATTCCCGATTTACTGGCGTAAAAGCAGCATTTTTCCTGTAAAAACAAACATACGCCTCCCTTT
This sequence comes from Jaculus jaculus, assembly GCF_020740685.1. Lineage (NCBI taxonomy): Eukaryota > Metazoa > Chordata > Mammalia > Rodentia > Dipodidae > Jaculus > Jaculus jaculus. The sequence continues at coordinate 47,830,673 of NC_059113.1, read as the reverse complement.
TCAGCTGTTAGTAGGTCTAGTCCTCTCCTGTTTTGTAGGACTACCTTAGCCAGGGAATCTAGCTTCCAGAAATGATATCTACATCTGGGATTAAGGTGGCTGGGGTACAAAGGCCCATCCAATTGCTGGGCAGAAAGTTACAGGCCATTTTGCCTCCACAAACATAAGCCATTCCAGAAAGCGGGCAGCATTGAGCACTGGGCTCAGTTTTGTTAAAATTACAGAAGGAAGGATGAATGTATCTCACATCTATACTGGAATTATTAGGAGAAGGAAGGGCCCAAATGCCCAGAGGAAACATTGGGAAAAGCTGGATGGGGATGGGGAAGGTGGCTGAACAGCTTTTTAAGGTCGTGTGGACAACTGTACTGCAAGCAGCCAGAGAGGCCCAGATCAGAGGCAAAGCCAGCAATCCTCCACAAGGGAGGGAGTTATTCAATTTAGCAGGGTCAAGGGCCATTTTAGGAACAGTCCCCCGGGGCGGGACACTCCCTAGAGAAGTGATTGTCAGTGTCCCCTTGTTTGGACAAATATTTTAGGTCTCTCACTGGTACCCAAATGGGTCTTTTTCTTTTTACAAAGTTTTCCCATGGACAAAGATTTTATGAGCTTTACATAAGTTTCTATCGAAAAACTCCTTTCTGTTACAGAGTTTTTGTATTTTAATTACTTCTCAGTACAAAAGACTATTAAGGCCAGCCAAATGGCTTCGACTCTGAATATACATAATCTTGCTTACATGTAGTTGCTAATGTCTTGCTGCCAGAATGGCTTCCTGACACTGAATATACATAATCTTGCTTACTGTAGGTGCTATAGTTTTGCTAAAGCCTTGCTATAGTTTTGCTAAAGTGTTGCTGCCAGACAGCTTCCTGACACTGAAGATACATAATCTTACTTGCAGGCAGGCTGCTATAGTTTTGCTAATATCTTGCTATAGTTTTGCTAAAGTGTTGCTGCCGAAAGCCCAGAGCTATGGATACAAGTCCAGCCAAAATGGCTCCCGACAATTTCCCCTTTTTTATTTAATATTTTTATGAACCGGGCCTCACCAGGCCTCGGTGCAGAAAGACTGTGTCTGTCTTAGGTCGTCCTCTATGATATTTAGGCCTTACCCGTCATTGGTACATGAATTCCATCATTCATGCCCTGTCTTAGGTTGACCTAACTCTAGAGAATCTTACCCGTCTTTGACTACCAGCCTCTGCAGGGGCTTTAAGATAATGTCTCAGGAAACTGAGGTTGGGTCTGTAGCTGTATCCCATGTATTTCTGCATAGATATCCATAATGGATCTCAAAAGGCATTTAACGAGTATGGGCAGCAGACGCAGAATGAGCAAAAGACAAACACCTGTAGCAGCAAAGCTTCCTATCCAAGAAGTGAGAGAATTCCATCCAGGCAAGGCAGACTTAAAAGCAGATATTAAGTCATCAGCAGCTTTAGCTGCATCAAAAATAAGCTGATTATTTTGTAAAGACAAAATCTCTGAATGTAACTGAATTAGATCTAAGGAAATATTATCGTTGTGCCAAATATATCTTGAATGTATTTCCCCAATGCTGTTAACTG